>NC_081554.1:98742772-99020272 GCF_963082655.1 Stomoxys calcitrans
GAAAGCAAGAATGGGAGATTCATCAACCGATAACATGGCAGTATCATTTGCGTACGTCGCCACTTTAATGTTTTCACCTGATGGAAAGTCGGATGTGAACAATGTATCTAGAATCGGTCCCAACACACTTCCCTAAGGGACACGCGATTTTATTAAGCCAGTTTCAGGATCTGCGTCATCTACATTTACATAAAATCTTCTTTCACTCAAATAAGATTTCAACAGTAAATAAAATGGTATAGGAAGAAGGGTTTTCATCTTAAATAGTAATCCATCGTGCCACACTTTATCGAAGGCTTGTATTACATCCTGGAAAACTTATGAACAATACTGTTTGTATTTTAAACATTGCCTAATTGTATGAACCACTATTTGCCATTGTTCTACTGTCCGCGTCTATGCCTGAAACCAAATTGATGTTATGGAATTATTTTTAGTTTTTCAAGCATAGGGTATAACCTTTCGTATAAGTTTTCCCAAACTTTGCATATCACTGATTTGGTCCATTATAGGCCTATAAGATGATATAACGCCTTCCGGTTTGTTTAGTTCCAAGACCATGGTAACCTTGGCGAATTTCCATTGAAAGGGGAAATATGTTAATCTAAGAGCTGCATTAAATGATACCGACAGAAAAATAAAACCTTTACGCGGTAATGATTTTAATATTTTGGTATCAATGAAGTCAAAGCCAGGAGATTTCTTTGAGTTTAATTTTAATATTTCTCTCTCAACTTCTCGCGGTGAACAGTGTTTTATTGGTCCATACATCAGAACAAGTTCTTACGTCCTCTTGTGTGGTAGCAAGATGTGCAGATTCGTGGATCAAATTAGTAAATGATTATATAGCTTTATCTAATTCCTCAGTGGTTTTAGTGAAATCGACGTTCGTTTTGCTGTAAACAGTTGTGGTTTTGCTTGCCGGTTGCAATAAGATGTACAAAAGTTTGCTATAACTGGGCTGTGATTTGAACTCAAATCGTCATTTGCAGCAATATCAAGACATGCTTGTGGAATTCCGTTAAAAATTATAAAATCCAAGAGATAAGGTATTTTGTTCGGATCGCTAGCCCAGTATGTTGGGCTTCCGGTTGATAAAACACTGAAGTGATTGGTTGAAATACATCTATAAAGCTAGCTTCCTTTTGGGTTTACTAGGCCTGAAAGATACCATGGGTGCTTTGCATTGAATTCTCCGCCTATAATAAACTTATTACCAGGTTAGGTTAGGTTGAGAAGAGGGTGCAGATATTATTCTGCCCCATGCCGCTATGGACATACACCGAAGCCAGTAATCGGCTTGTGCGCTCTAAAAACTATAAAGCAACCTCTAAAAAGAAAATTATAAATTAGGAATTCCGTGCTACTTACAAAATCCTTAATTCATTTCAATACTACTCCCCTAAGTTGGTTCCTGTCTGGTATTGTGTATCCACCTAAGTGCCGGTATCTGTTAGCCGCGAAAGCCGAGCAATGACAAAGGAAATGCTCGAACGTTTCATCATCTTCTCCGCATGCCCTACACATATCATCATTAGCCGCACCGATTTTACATAAGTGAGCTCGTAGCCCTATGTGTCCCGTTATGATACCAATAGCTATACTGACTTCCTTCTTACTTCCTTTCAGTAATAGCCTCGTCTTCTTACGTTCTGGATCCCAAATCGGATTTTCGCCGTCCTACCGACCATTTCACAATTTCGGGTCGGATTGCGTCGACCTGAAAGGTTTTGAGTTAACCATGTATTGACGGCAGTCCTCTGGCCTTCACCGCCATATCCTCTGCCGTTTCATTTCTCCTTACTCGGTTATGGCACGGCACCCAAACAATACGGATTTTGCCATCCTCAGAGAAGGCGTTAATGTCCTTCTTACACTGCATGGCTGTTCGTGACCTTAACGTCCTGGTTGTTATTGCCCTAATGGCAATTTTACTGCCATAAACTTATTACTAAGTTGACTAAAAAATTGGTGGAATGAATCAGATTTCACATTGAAGCGAGAAAGAAAATAGGCAGAGTAATACGCCTTTGAGTTGTTGCATGTTAAAACCACTTCCGCAGCTTAGATAATAGCCGCAGATCTGCAATATCATATTTAATATTAGATCTTATTTTGACAGCAGCTCCACCATGAGCTCGAAATAATAAAATAAGATTAAAATTATTTTCAAAAGTTTTTTATTTTGGTCCATTAGGACGAAATGGAAATCGCGATCTATGCTCTGCACACATATCATGGTGAGCATACATACATCGTACAATATGTGAATTAATGACGTGCAGTTACAACTGAATGCGCCCGTTTGGTTGTTTTCACATTGTATATTAAGTGTGAGTGAATAAAGAGAAGGAGAGGTAACGTACTTTTTTTCCTATAGTGGCTCCAACAGGTATAAAAAGATATTGGTGGTGATGCAAGCAACAAGTACTTTTTGTCCACTATCTTATACACCCTCCACCATGGATCGCATTTGTGGAGTTCTATGCGCGGTATCTCTTTTTAGGCAAACAAAGAATATTGAGCTATATATAGTTAGAGCTATATATAGTTAGTTAGAGTTATATATAGTTAGTTGGAGCTATATATAGTTAGAGTTATAGTCCGCTTCGGAGCATAAATGAATGCTGAACATTGTAGAAGTCATTGTGTAATATTTCAGTTCATTCTGATAAGAATTGCGCCTTGTAGGGGCTCCAGAAGCAAAATCGGGACATAGGTTTATATGGGAGCTGTATCAAGCTATTGATCGATTCAGACCACATTAAACACGTATGTTGGATGTTATGAGAGAAGCCGTTGTACAAAATTTCTGCCAAATCGGATGAGAACTGCGCCATCTAGAGGCTCAAGAAATCAAGATCCCAGATCGGTTTATATGGCAGCTATATCAGATTATGTTCCGATTTGCAATCCAGCTGAAATTTTGCAAGGGTAATAATCTTTTTTATCATAGATGTGTTAAGTTCGAATATGGACTATATGAGACTTTATTTTGATATAGCTCCCACATACACCGATCTCACGATTTATCTTTTTGAGCTCACAAAAGACATATTTTTAATCTAATTTCGTTTAAATTTTGAAAATTCGGTTGTATATGACCCCCACCCTTGGAGGTCACCGTAGCTTATCATTGAGCTTAAACTTGAATCGGACAGCACTCATTGATATGTGAGAAGTTTGCCCCTTTTCCTTAATGAAATAATCATGGGCAAATGTGCAATTGCATATGACCCCTCGACAACAGTTCACAAAATGGTCCATATCGGTCTATATTTTGACATATCCGTCATATAGGCCGATTTCTCACTATAGTGTCTTAAAACAATAAAATTTGCATTTATTACCCGATTTTGATAAAATTTGAACCATTGAGTGATATTTGCCTCTTCGACATCCATGTCGAGTATGGTCCAGATCAGACAATTTTCGAATATAGTTGCCATACAGATTGATCTCCGGATTTGACTTCTTGAGCCCCTGGCAGCTGCAATTCTTATCCGATTAAACTAAACCGAATAAACTAATTGAGAGGTTAGTTCGGTGAACATTTTATTTCACGTACGATTTAACACCTTTAGACTATTTTTTGTGGGGCTATGTTAAAGCGGAGGCCTCCGCTTTAACATAAGTTAGCATGTCCGTCTAGGACGCTGAACGCCTAGGTTGGAATCCTGAAGAGACCATCAGAAAATTTTTAGCTGTGGTTATCAACTGCTAATGCTGGCGACATTTGTGAGGTACTATGCCATGTAAAAACTTCTCCTCAAAAGAGGTGCCGCACTTCGGAGCGCCGTTCGGACTCGGCTATAAAAAGGAGGCCCCTTATCATTGAGCTTAAACCTGAATCGGACTGCACTCATTGATATGTGAGAAGTTTGCTTCTTTTGCATTTGCATGTTAAAGCTCATGTCTATGCAGACAAGCCCGCTTTAATAGACGCATTGGAAGACAACATTGAAGTATTTATTCGTGAGATACCGGCAGAAATGTTGGAAATGTAGTTTTAATTTTTTTGTTTATTTTGATTAATCTCCAAATTGTTAATTTTAAAGAAATATTCTCTCTTAACCACTAACCACTATAGTTATTTGAGAACAAGAAAACAAATGAATACGTTACTCTTTCCAATAAAACAAACACCTGTTTTTCCGTAACTGTTCAATGAATACGCACAAGCAAAGCCATATAATAACTGCTCCACTCAGCCAGCCTCTCATGTACACCAAAAATCCCTGCAAATATTTTTAATAATTCTGGAAGGGCCTTCGTCTCCTCGATCAATAAAACAATCTTCTGGAAGATTTTAATGCAATTGTTCTTCCGTTTGAGTAGTAAAACACTCTTCTTGGATATCAATGGACAATCTATTGCGTGTTCGGAATTTTTGGCGACTCTTCGCGACGATTGTACGCAACAAATTGCGTTATAATCGTCCAGAAGATTTGGTTATAAATCGTCTGAGTTAGCTATTCGCGATTGCTTTTATTTTCTTACGTGATGCGTTAATGACTTGTATTGAATTTTGTTATTCGATGTTTTGTTTTGGGAGGACCACTTTCACAACACCAAACAGAATTCTCAATTGGCCTATATGACGATTGGTACTTTCTATGACGAGTAAATCAAACATTTTTTTTAGGTTTTCTCGGAGTTGTTACTTTTTGGTGAACGAACTAATGCATTTTTATATCTTCCAATCGAATAACATGCAACTCTTATATCACGCTCCGCTGTGCCTTCTTTAATACACAGAATAAAAATTTAATTATATTTATAATCTAAACTTCTAGATCTGGTGGGTGTATCTTGACTTCAAATATATTCCACATTGTTGTCATACAAAATTTGCCAATACCTTTCGGTTGAATGCAGTGCATATTTCATAAGATTGTGGCACTACACAGGAACCTATTAAAAATGTATTTTTTATACCCTCCACCATAAGATGGGGGGTATACTAATTTCGTCATTCTGTTTGTAACTACTCGAAATATTCGTCTGAGACCCCATAAAGTATATATATTCTTGATCGTCGCGACATTTTATCTCGATCTAGCCATGTCCGTCCGTCTGTCCGTCCGTCTGTCCGTCCGTCCGTCCGTCCGTCCGTTGTAATGGCGCTTGCAGGTTGAAATTTTTCTTTTTGAAATAGGTCGTTATTTTGAATTTGAATATGATTTTCTGATTCAACGCCATCTTCATGTGGATATGAGTAGGATTGGCTAATAGTATTTATCATATAGTTGACGTTTTTCCCCTCATTTGTTTTTTTTGGATTTTACCAGAAATTGGAAGGAAAACGTTATCCAAGAACGTTACCGAGGTTTAATACTGGTAGCAAACTTTGGACTCCTTCATTTGGTTTTCTAAAGCTATCGTGGTAAATCGCGAGTGTAAAAGTTCAATTTAGTAACTTGGTGAAAGTTTTTTTTTAAAGTGAATTGACGTTTTTTTTTTATCCACATTGGTTTTTATTTTTTTGTGTTGCTTACGAACAAGACACTTGTGCCTCCTCTTAAAAATTCCTACCATTTTTGGACCATTGGGTCCCATAGAAGAGCTTTGGAGGCTTTCCTCAGGGCTGCCTAAACCCACAGGATTTTTTTTTGCCTTTTTCTTGCCACCTTTATGAGGTTTCTACATATTGTATATTCACGGCACTGTCGAGCACCGCAGAAAAGAAAACCACCGATTGAAACCTGTCCTCGGCTCAGTTCCCTTTTTCTTGCTTCTCAGCAAAATTTTATTGTGGTTTGCTTACACTGAAAACACTGGAGAATTCAGTCTTCTATTGTCGCTGCATCCTACATATCGTCTCTAAACACAGGGGTTCGTTGCCCGACGAAGAAATTAGACCGGATAATATGTGAGATTCGATGAAAGTGTGTAGTTTTATGGCCTGGAAGCCCGAGAATCAATGAAAAGTGGTATAGTTTCGGCATAGAAAGCCTGCCAATTAACCCCCTGTCCGTAATCGAACAACAGAAAAACGTACGATTGTTTCGTGATAATTACTGTGAACAAAAATTAACATCTAATAACTGCCTGGAATTATTTTTCTGCCCATCCAACACATAGTATTATATATTTCTTTTTAAATTTTTATATTACTTCTCTTTTTGTGAGACAAAATTATAAAATAATTTTTCCCTAGTATGTGCTAATTTTGCTCGGAGTTGGTGTGATTTTTCTAATAAGTTTTAAAACGGAAAAAAAGTGAACAAGAAATATTGCAAAATTTACAAAAAAAAAAAAAAAAAAGAAAGGGAAAAAATCTGAAAACATAGAATTTAAATAATTAGAGTTGTGAGAGAAAAATTTTGTTGGCAATTCTTGTCCTTTTTTTTTCTCCTAATTTTTTATTTCATAAGGTTTTTTTTTTCATTAGTTTTTGCCGAAATTTTGTTCATTTCATTCCCTTCCATAAAGTGTTATTTTACCTGCAATTTATTGTTGCGCAAAATTCTAAAAGCATAGCAAAGATTTGCGAAAACATTTTTTTTTTGGCATGATTACAGTGATCCCGTTTGTTTGTTGCCAAAGAGCACAGGTTGATACACAATCAACATTACATTTGTATAGCTATACTTTTTGTCAAGACTGTTATTTACAGACCATGTTGACTAAAGTTCATAATGTTGCAGAAACAATGTGTTCTTGTGCTTTGCGTGTATAAGTATGCGTGGTGTTTATAAACATCGTTGGAAACAAACCATGTTGCGATATATTTCTCTCGCAACATGTTGCTATGAGTACTGATCATTTTAAACCATTACAACGCAACAATTTCTCTCGCAACACAATGTTTAATTACATGCAAGATCTTCGATCAACATAAAACAGAAAGAGCGGACAAACACGAAAGCAACATTTCTCTCTCGCAACTTTAGGCATTCAATCACCTTTTGTACACAGCACCATTTCAGCCATCCCAGCAACATTTCTCAAGCTGTCGTCAACATTGATACTCTCCTAGATCCAGTTCTGAGAAAGGCCTTTCAACGATGGACCCGATTATAAAGAAGAGAACAAAGTAAGTCATTGATCTTTTCTATGTTGCTTTGATATCATTATTTTTTTTTTGGGATAAAAACAAATGCTGCTGATCTAGTAAAAGGGTGATCAATTTTGCATTACATTTATTTTTTTTTTTTTTTTACTGCCGGTTTGTTCAAGTTTTGAATTTTTTTTATTCATTTTCAAAAAAAAAACGAAAAGAAAAACACAAGGCAAAAATTTAAAAATAACTAAAAAGGAAAATAAGATTATTAATACAGAAAATAAAACAATTTTTTTTATATAAAAATTTTGCTAAAAATTACCACACACCAGTCCGGGGATAAAACTAAAAATACGAGTGTACTTTTATTTAGTTTTTTTTCTCTACACTTGCGTATTTACTTTTTTTCTCTCATGTATGCAAATAAGGATCAGTACCATACCTTGCATGAACAGGTTGATTTTCATTATTATTTTTATTTCTTTACTACATTAATATTAATATTTTTTTTCTTAATTTGCTTTAAGCTTGTTTTATATCTTTTTCTTTATTTCTTTTGTTTTTCAATTATATATTTTGAATTTCTAAATTGTCCTAAAAAGTTCGTATTTTTATGATTTCTTTTGTAAATAAAATCAATATGAATTGTGCTTAAATTTTAAACATTTCTGGTTGATTTCAAACATTTAGCAGTAGGGCTTGCTGGTGTGGGCTTGGGATCATAATGACAACCCTTCTCTTATGGACGTATTTTCGCATTATGATCATGGTTGGGTGGGCATCTCTGGCAACAGAACATCATGTTGCTATAAACCATTTGCTGTCTAAACTATCTTCCTCTTTCTTCGCTGTATCTGTCCGCTACTTTTGTATCTGTTGGTTTCTTTCTTTTGCTGTCCAGCCAAGAGATACGCACAGCACACAAAATAGTCTGATGCACGCAATACCGAATGTATTTGTGAGTAACAATGAGCGGAAATAACTATAGTGGAGTTTCTAACCCCCCCATTCCGACGAGCAATAAGGCCGGTGGAAAGCGTGCATTGCCTCCACAAGTTAGCTACCACCATCTTCCGACTTCTTTAAATGTTATATGTTACATTATAAATATAAATGGCGCCCAACGTGGGGCCCGAATGGGTTAATATATCCTTAATTCCACCTTTTTTTTATCCTTTATGAAAAACTGATATAACTCCTTCGGCTCCTTTCAAAATCTTCATTTTTTCCTTTCTTTTGCTTTTACTTTTCTCTATAACTTTTACTTCCTATAGTACCCCTTTATAAGTCAGATTTCGCTGATGGTCAAGAACTTTAATCCATTCTCGACTACTTATAAAGAATGCTATACTAAACCATACTCTCTGTTTGTGTTAAAGTTCGGTTCATTGTCGATTGGATTGCAGTGTCTGGATAATTCTTTAAGCTAGACCTGACCACGGCCCAGAGCGGGTTAACATTCTCAGCCTAACATTTATTTGTGTGAATGTTTGGAGTTTAAGTCTCTAAACCACCAAATATTTTTTTTTTTTTCTTTTTCCATACTGTCCTTTATGTTTCCTTTTCGTGATATCAAATGGTAACCACTTGCAAGCCTCTGCAGTAAGAAATCAAACAGAAATAAATGATAAATTGAATTTTTGGTAGTCTGGAATTCTTTTTTTTTTTTTTATTTTTGTTTTTTTTTAACTTTATCTCTAATCTAAATTTATTCAAAATAAAATATATTTATTTTCTACAATTAAAATTCTCTTTATTATTTTTTTTTATTCACAACTAAATCCTAAAACTTCCTTTTCAATTTCGTTGAATTTCTTTTTTTGAAATTATTTTTGTATTTTATTTTATTTTTATTCATTTGTCTATTTATTAATTTTTTTTTTAAATAATAATAATTTAATTGACCTTAAGCCCTTATGTAAATTTTTATTTTTCATTAGCTTTTGTCCAACATAACAATTTTTTTTCCGTTTTGGGAATTTATCTGTTGTTATTAAATTTTAATAATTCTTTCCAAACGGTTCTTGACTTATTTTTTATAAGAGGATATCGTCCCCCATACAAAAAAAAAAAAAAAAAAAGGAAAAGAAAGAAAATGTCGCTCAACTTAAGTAGGGAAAATATCGTCACAGATGCTGAAGGCGAAGCTCGTCCTGTTTGCAATGCATGTGCCAGTTTAATAACGTCTGAGTTGCAATTCCAACTTGCTTCTTGCGGTCATACATTTCACAAAACTTGTCTCGCCAGTTGTGCAAAAATGAGGCCATATTGTCCGGTCTGTAATGCTAGATTACACGGTGATGGTCAGGGTGTAGGTTCAGCAGGGGTTAAGACTCGATCACAGAAGAAGAATACGGGTAATCAGGCTTCGAACGAACAAGGCAATGAACAGGCTTCTACTAGCGCGGCTGTTGGAAACGGTGGTGCTGCTACAGATAGTTCCACCGCTGTAAATCCTGATGCACTTAAGGAAATGGTAACATCGGTTGTTTCAGCACAGCAGTCTCAACTGTTTTCCTCTCTTAGCGACCAAATGTCCAAATTGATTCAAACCAATATAGAAGTCAGTCTTTCTCGTTTAAATTTAAATGCAAGGCCAAATACACCTTCTACTAGTCATGTGCATCCCCAGTATACACCTCCCTCTCAAGGTCGAATCGTTCCACCACCACGGATGCAAACTTTGCCAGCTGTTGAGAATCAGACGTTCCAACAAATCTTCGGTCTTTCTTTGGGTAGCAGTGATCCTAATAACGTTCAGAATCCTATTAATTCAGGCCCCATGAATTCAGCTGCAACCGGTGCTGCCTTTACCCACTCATCGCTATCAGACCTGGCGTCTCGTCCAGATAAGGTGTTGCACATAATAGCGAATTGGCGATTGAAATTTTCCGGAAATTTTAACAGTCTGTCCGTTGAAAGTTTTATATACAGGGTTGAAGCCCTCACCATTCAAACTCTTCAGGGCGATTACGATTTACTGTGCCGAAATGCCAGCTCTCTTTTTGAGGGTAAAGCAGCAGATTGGTTTTGGCGGTACCATAGATCCGTTTCCAGTGTCTCTTGGCGTGATCTTTGTAGGGCCCTCAGACAGCAGTACGGCGATTCCCGGACTGATGTGGACATCAGGGAATTAATTAGAGATCGGAAACAGAAGAATGGCGAGAATTTTGACAGCTTCTTTGAGTCAGTAGTTGAGCTAACTGATCGTCTGAAACAGCCTCTGAGTGATGACACATTAGTTGAGATTTTAAGACGGAATCTACTTCCGGAGATTCAACACGAAATTCTAAATGTGAGAATTCATTCGATTCAGGAACTTAGGGATATCTGTCGAAGGCGGGAATTTTTTATGCAGGACATTCGACGAAAGCACGGTTCGTCCTTTTCCAAGCCGACCACTATGCCGAGAAGGATATCGGAGCTAGGTAATGACTGTGTTGAGGATAATTTTAGCACACAATTTGAGGAAGAAGGGGAGGCAGTTTCTGCAATAAGTCTATGCTGTTGGAATTGTCAGAAACCAGGACACAGATATCAGGATTGTTTAGCGGACAGGACAATCTTTTGTTATGGTTGCGGAACCCCTGACACATACAAGCCAAGTTGCAAGAAGTGCAATTCAAAAAACGGTCGACCGAGTGCACTGAAGAGTGCACAGAGACAAACCGAACTCGACTAGATGTACTTAAAAGAACAAATGAAACTAAAAGCGATTATTCACTAACAGGAAGTGACAAAATTGTAACAGGAAGTGACGATTCCTTAACCGAATGTGACAGTAATTTAACCGAATGTGACAATGCTTTGCCAGGACATGATGTTTTAAGACAGGATAATATGCCTCGAGGATTAGATCCTTTTAAGCCATTCCATGTACGACTCCAGGAATATGAGGAAGCTAGAGAGAGAATCTTCGGGGAATCCCCTAAGACTAGTAGATCAACAGCCCGAATGCGCTCTTTTTGGAAGAAAGTACGAGGTTTTAAGAAGAAATTTATTTGCTCAGTGTTAAATAAACCGTGTGACGTCAGGCCGTATGCGGAGGTTTTACTTTTTGGAAAAAAAATTTTAGGTCTTTTGGATACTGGTGCATCATTGAGCTGCATTGGAGCTAAGGCAGCAGAGGAGTATTTAGCTTCTGGCCAACCATTTAAGAAATTGAAGTCATCAGTCAAAACTGCTGATGGAAGTGGTCAACAGGTTGTAGGATTTGTGGATAGTTCCATTATTTTCAAGGGTGTAGAAAAACCGATTACGATTTTTATAGTTCCAAGCCTCGATAAAGATTTGTTCCTAGGGGTTGATTTTTGGGAATTATTTGATCTTATGCCACCGGGTCTAGTAAACGTTGATTGTTCCTCTGATACTCAGTCTTGGATTTCGGAAATTGCACCTCAAATTTCACTATCGGACGTGCAGAGAATGAAGTTGGATCAAGTAATCAGCTTGTTTCCTTCATTTGCCAAGGAGGGATTAGGGCGAACTAATGTCTTAGAACACGTTATTGATACAGGCACTGCGAAACCCATTAAACAGCGTCATTTCCCTGTCTCTCCAGCAGTGGAAAAATTGATTTATGACGAGCTAGACAGGATGCTCGAGTTAGGAGTTATTGAGGAATCCAATAGCGCGTGGTCTTCGCCAGTAGTTCTTCATCGGAAGCCTGGAAAGAACAGACTTTGCTTGGACAGCCGCAAGCTAAATTCGGTCACAGTTGGAGATGCGTATCCGCTACCGCATATAGATGGTATCCTCAGCAGGTTACCGAAAGCCGAATTCATAACAGCTTTAGATCTTAAAGATGCTTTTTGGCAGATCCCTTTAGATCTGCAATCTAGAGAAAAGACAGCTTTTACTGTTCCTGGGAGACCACTTTATCATTACACTGTGATGCCCTTTGGGCTTTGTAATGCTCCCCAGACCATGTCCAGGTTAATGGATAAGGTCATTCCGCCGTCTCTCAGGACAGAAGTTTTTATATATCTTGATGATTTGCTAATTATATCTGACACTTTTGAAAAGCATCTTGAAGTTCTTAAGCTGGTAGCGCGGAAATTGAAAGAATCTGGTTTGACGATTAACGTTGGAAAAAGCAATTTTTGTGTCTCTGAGGTAAAATATCTTGGTCATTTGGTTGGTGACGGGGTTATTCGAACGGATCCCGATAAAGTGTCTGCAATTACCGACTTTCCAGAACCGCGATCCGTTAAACAAGTTCGAAGATTTCTCGGAATGACAGGGTGGTACCGAAAATTTATCAGGGACTACGCTTCTATTGCCACGCCTTTAACAGATTTAACTAAAACAAAGCAAAAATTTGTCTGGACTAATGAAGCTCAAATAGCTTTTGATGCTCTTAAGACCCATCTATGCACTGCTCCAGTTTTACATAGCCCAGATTTCACAAAACCATTTTTTATTCATTGTGACGCTAGTAAGACTGGTATAGGAGGAGTTTTGGTTCAGAAAGATGCGGAGGGTGAAGAGGTTCCTATCGCCTTTATGTCGAAGAAGCTCAATCAAGCCCAACGCAACTATTCGGTTACCGAACAAGAATGCTTGGCAGCAATGCTGAGTATTAAAAAATTTAGGGCTTATGTGGAAGGACATGAGTTCACAGTCATCACCGACCATGCGTCTTTGAAGTGGCTCATTTCCCAAACAGATTTAAGCACTCGCTTAGCTAGATGGGCCTTAAAGTTGCAAGGATTTAAATTTAAAATTGAACATCGGCGTGGTAGTCTTAATGTGGTTCCTGACACACTTTCTAGGGCCAATACTGACGACATGTCCGCTCTAGGTCCGAATTGTCTGTCCGCATTGGAAGGAGACTGTGGGATTTTCGTAGATCTCAAATCTACACATTTTCAATCGGACGAGTACCGACAACGACTTGACAAAATCGGGAAAAATTTAGATAAAATGCCCGACTTAAAAATAATAGACGGATACCTATACAGACGGACAGAGCATGCTTCTGGTGAACAACTTCATGATGACTTATCATGGAAATTATGGATTCCTCGAGAGATGGTTCCTGAAGTGTTAAGGCGAGCTCATGATGATCCATTGTCATCCCATGGCGGTATAAACAAGACGTTGTTCAAAATAAGGAAATATTATTTCTGGCCGAGTTTAGCAGTTGATGTCAAGGACTACGTGAATAATTGTGAGATGTGTAAAACTACAAAACATCCTAACCAGACATTGCGGCCACCAATGGGTAAAACATCCGAAACTAATAGATTTTTCCAGAAAATATATATCGACTTTTTAGGTCCTTACCCGCGATCCCGATCTGGCTTCATTGGCATATTTATAGCCCTAGACCATTTTAGTAAGTTTCCATTTTTGAAGCCAGTAAAAAAATTTACAACAGATGTTGTTGTTAAATATTTAGAACCTGATTTGTTTCATATATTTGGTGTTCCGGAGGTGATAGTTTCCGATAACGGTTCCCAGTTTCGTGCCAATCAATTTAAAGAATTTTTAAACCGCTATGGTGTCAACCATTTGTTTACAGCCATTCATGCCCCTCAAGCAAACGCCTCGGAGAGGGTTAATAGATCCGTGTTGGCGGCTATAAAATCATATGTGAGGCCTGATCAGAAGAACTGGGACGAATTGCTCAGTGGTATCGGTTGCGCCCTTAGATCAACTGTTCATTCTGCCATAGGAACTTCGCCATATTATCTTGCTTTCGGTCAAAACATGATCACAAACGGTTCCACTTACCCGTTGTTGCGGCAGTTAGAAATGTTGGAGGATAGGGCCGTGAAATTTAATAGGAATGATTCCCTTGCCATTATGAGCAATAAAGCAAGGATTTTGATGGATAAACAATTCGAAAGAAATCAAAAGACCTACAATCTTCGTTCTAGAAATGTATCCTATGATGTTGGCCAAGAAGTTTACCGGCGAAATTTTAAACAGAGCAGCTTCGAGCAGGGATATAACTCCAAGTTAGGTCCAACTTTCCTGAAGGCACGGGTTCGACGGAAACTGGGCAATTGCAATTATGAGTTAGAAGACTTACAGGGCAAACTTTTAGGTACGTATCACGCCAAGGACATACGTCAATAGTTATAGTTCACCTCGCAAGCGGTATCAGCTTTGATGGTGAGAATTTCCACCCCAAAGCCTGATTTTGTTGGGGGGGAATTGTAATGGCGCTTGCAGGTTGAAATTTTTCTTTTTGAAATAGGTCGTTATTTTGAATTTGAATATGATTTTCTGATTCAACGCCATCTTCATGTGGATATGAGTAGGATTGGCTAATAGTATTTATCATATAGTTGACGTTTTTCCCCTCATTTGTTTTTTTTGGATTTTACCAGAAATTGGAAGGAAAACGTTATCCAAGAACGTTACCGAGGTTTAATACTGGTAGCAAACTTTGGACTCCTTCATTTGGTTTTCTAAAGCTATCGTGGTAAATCGCGAGTGTAAAAGTTCAATTTAGTAACTTGGTGAAAGTTTTTTTTTAAAGTGAATTGACGTTTTTTTTTTATCCACATTGGTTTTTATTTTTTTGTGTTGCTTACGAACAAGACACTTGTGCCTCCTCTTAAAAATTCCTACCATTTTTGGACCATTGGGTCCCATAGAAGAGCTTTGGAGGCTTTCCTCAGGGCTGCCTAAACCCACAGGATTTTTTTTTGCCTTTTTCTTGCCACCTTTATGAGGTTTCTACATATTGTATATTCACGGCACTGTCGAGCACCGCAGAAAAGAAAACCACCGATTGAAACCTGTCCTCGGCTCAGTTCCCTTTTTCTTGCTTCTCAGCAAAATTTTATTGTGGTTTGCTTACACTGAAAACACTGGAGAATTCAGTCTTCTATTGTCGCTGCATCCTACATATCGTCTCTAAACACAGGGGTTCGTTGCCCGACGAAGAAATTAGACCGGATAATATGTGAGATTCGATGAAAGTGTGTAGTTTTATGGCCTGGAAGCCCGAGAATCAATGAAAAGTGGTATAGTTTCGGCATAGAAAGCCTGCCAATTAACCCCCTGTCCGTAATCGAACAACAGAAAAACGTACGATTGTTTCGTGATAATTACTGTGAACAAAAATTAACATCTAATAACTGCCTGGAATTATTTTTCTGCCCATCCAACACATAGTATTATATATTTCTTTTTAAATTTTTATATTACTTTTCTTTTTGTGAGACAAAATTATAAAATAATTTTTCCCTAGTATGTGCTAATTTTGCTCGGAGTTGGTGTGATTTTTCTAATAAGTTTTAAAACGGAAAAAAAGTGAACAAGAAATATTGCAAAATTTACAAAAAAAAAAAAAAAAAAGAAAGGGAAAAAATCTGAAAACATAGAATTTAAATAATTAGAGTTGTGAGAGAAAAATTTTGTTGGCAATTCTTGTCCTTTTTTTTTCTCCTAATTTTTTATTTCATAAGGTTTTTTTTTTCATTAGTTTTTGCCGAAATTTTGTTCATTTCATTCCCTTCCATAAAGTGTTATTTTACCTGCAATTTATTGTTGCGCAAAATTCTAAAAGCATAGCAAAGATTTGCGAAAACATTTTTTTTTTGGCATGATTACAGTGATCCCGTTTGTTTGTTGCCAAAGAGCACAGGTTGATACACAATCAACATTACATTTGTATAGCTATACTTTTTGTCAAGACTGTTATTTACAGACCATGTTGACTAAAGTTCATAATGTTGCAGAAACAATGTGTTCTTGTGCTTTGCGTGTATAAGTATGCGTGGTGTTTATAAACATCGTTGGAAACAAACCATGTTGCGATATATTTCTCTCGCAACATGTTGCTATGAGTACTGATCATTTTAAACCATTACAACGCAACAATTTCTCTCGCAACACAATGTTTAATTACATGCAAGATCTTCGATCAACATAAAACAGAAAGAGCGGACAAACACGAAAGCAACATTTCTCTCTCGCAACTTTAGGCATTCAATCACCTTTTGTACACAGCACCATTTCAGCCATCCCAGCAACATTTCTCAAGCTGTCGTCAACATTGATACTCTCCTAGATCCAGTTCTGAGAAAGGCCTTTCAACGATGGACCCGATTATAAAGAAGAGAACAAAGTAAGTCATTGATCTTTTCTATGTTGCTTTGATATCATTATTTTTTTTTTGGGATAAAAACAAATGCTGCTGATCTAGTAAAAGGGTGATCAATTTTGCATTACATTTATTTTTTTTTTTTTTTTACTGCCGGTTTGTTCAAGTTTTGAATTTTTTTTATTCATTTTCAAAAAAAAAACGAAAAGAAAAACACAAGGCAAAAATTTAAAAATAACTAAAAAGGAAAATAAGATTATTAATACAGAAAATAAAACAATTTTTTTTATATAAAAATTTTGCTAAAAATTACCACACACCAGTCCGGGGATAAAACTAAAAATACGAGTGTACTTTTATTTAGTTTTTTTTCTCTACACTTGCGTATTTACTTTTTTTCTCTCATGTATGCAAATAAGGATCAGTACCATACCTTGCATGAACAGGTTGATTTTCATTATTATTTTTATTTCTTTACTACATTAATATTAATATTTTTTTTCTTAATTTGCTTTAAGCTTGTTTTATATCTTTTTCTTTATTTCTTTTGTTTTTCAATTATATATTTTGAATTTCTAAATTGTCCTAAAAAGTTCGTATTTTTATGATTTCTTTTGTAAATAAAATCAATATGAATTGTGCTTAAATTTTAAACATTTCTGGTTGATTTCAAACATTTAGCAGTAGGGCTTGCTGGTGTGGGCTTGGGATCATAATGACAACCCTTCTCTTATGGACGTATTTTCGCATTATGATCATGGTTGGGTGGGCATCTCTGGCAACAGAACATCATGTTGCTATAAACCATTTGCTGTCTAAACTATCTTCCTCTTTCTTCGCTGTATCTGTCCGCTACTTTTGTATCTGTTGGTTTCTTTCTTTTGCTGTCCAGCCAAGAGATACGCACAGCACACAAAATAGTCTGATGCACGCAATACCGAATGTATTTGTGAGTAACAATGAGCGGAAATAACTATAGTGGAGTTTCTAACCCCCCCATTCCGACGAGCAATAAGGCCGGTGGAAAGCGTGCATTGCCTCCACAAGTTAGCTACCACCATCTTCCGACTTCTTTAAATGTTATATGTTACACCGTCTGTCTGTCGAAAGCACGCTAACTTCCGAAGGAGTAAAGCTAGCCGCTTGAAATTTTGCACAAATACTTCTTATTAGTGTAGGTCGGTTGGTATTGAAAATGGGCCACATCGGTCCATGTTTTGATATAGCTGCCATATAAACCGATCTTGGGTCTTGACTTCTTGAGCCTCTAGAGTGCGCAATTCTTATCCGATTGGAATGAAATTTTGCACGACGTGTTTCGTTATGATATCCAACAACTGCGCCAAGTATAGTTCAAATCGGTCCATAACCTGATATAGCTGCCATATAAACCGATCTTGGGTCTTGACTTCTTGAGCCTCTAGCGTGCGCAATTCTTATCCGATTTGCATGAAATTTTGCACGACGTGTTTTGTTATTATATCCAACAACTGTGCCAAGTATGGTTGAAATCGGTTCCTAACCTGATATAGCTGCCATATAAACCGATCTTGGGTCTTGACTTCTTGAGCCTCTAGAGTGCGCAATTCCTATCCGATTGAAATGAAATTTTGCACGACGTGTTTTGTTATTATATCCAACAACTGTGCCAAGTATGGTTCAAATCGGCCCATAACCTGATATAGCTGCCATATAAACCGATCTTGGGTCTTGACTTCTTGAGCCTCTAGAGTGTGCAATTCCTATCCGATTTGGCTGAAATTTTGCATGACGTATTTTATTTTTACTTTCAACAACTGTGTCAAATAAGGTTCAAATCGGTTCATAACCTGATATAGCAGCCATATAAACCGATCTGGGATCTTGACTTCTTGACCCCTAGAGGTCGCAATTATTATCCGATATGCCTGAAATTTTGTACGACGGATCCTCTCATGACCATCAACAAACGTGTTTATTATGGTCTGAATCGGTCTGTAGCCCGATACAGCTCCCATATAAATCGTTCTCTCTATTTTACTTCGTGAGCCCCAATGGGCGCAATTCTTATACGAATTGGCTGAAATTTTACACAGGTCTACAACATATAATTTAATTGTGGTCCGAACCGGACCATATCTTGATATCGTTTTAATAGCAGAGCAACTCTTTTCTTATATCCTTTTTTGCCTAAGAAGAGATGCCGGGAAAAGAACTCGACAAATGCGATCCATGGTGGAGGGTATATAAGATTCGGCCCGGCCGAACTTAGCACGCTTTTACTTGTTTCGTTTTCATTTCTTATTCGTAGGATTCGTACCACGTTTCTTTAATTTATGCCTCATATTGTTAATATCGGATTATATGCTTGTTTGGTGGGAATTGATTGATTTGTCCAGGAGAATACTGCGCAACTCTTCTAGAAGAGTATTTTAATAATCTTTCAAAACCCTGATTTTTTACTCGCCCACACGATTCTTGCGCGATTCTTAGATCTTCCAAAACCCTTCTGACCAACTCGTTAGCAACTCATATGGAAGAATAACGGAACACTCTTTCAGATCGTCTACCACTCTTATACGAGCTCGTCCGCGATCATAACCTTCACCTAGAAGATTTGTGAAAGATTATTTGCCCATCAAAAATGTTTGCAAGTGTATAAGGTACGCACATAGTACAATAAATCTGTGTTGTTGATACTAGCAGTTACACTGCTGCATGCCTTTAATGTGAATGTGATTCTGATTCGATACTTCTACGTAGCAATGGATCTGTCTCCCTTCCGGAGGTTTCAAACAAATGCACGAAGTTATAATACCCTGTATCACAATAGTGGTTTATGGTATAAATACACATGCATTGTTTACGTAGATAATGTGGCAACGCTGTCTGGTTTACAACCAATTCCATATGTTACTTGCATTGTTGTCGCACGCTTGATGTTTAGTTTTGGGTTTTATTTTGACATCGTAAAATTTATTATGCAAATGAGATTTTAGTTGTGTTACATTTATCGAGATTTCAAATAAATCGGTTTACGATATAATCGAAGTGTAAGGCATTAAAACTGATTTGTTTTCCATGGGTTTCCTCATCACTGCCTTGAACTACAACAAAGCCTTGTTCATGTAGCAAGGGATAGACGACCAGCCCTAAGCTTCTTTAATGACTATTTTGGTTTCTAGCATTTGCTGTATTTTATTTCAGTAGTGGATAGACAAGCCGTGAAGGGCAAAAATAAAACGCAAAAATGTTTCCACTGCAAGTCTGTTTGTTGGCCACATTTATTTGTGAAAGTCATATCATGGCAATCCTAATGACAGATGTACTACATAAGCCTGCACTGGTAATTTATCCAGAACTTCGTTGTCCTTGATAGATGTAATTTTCATACAAATTTCATTGCACTGCAACTATGTAATAAAACACAGCTATTATTTGCCACAAAACGTAGCATCATCTTCGTAAGCTATATCCTGTGAACTTAAATGCAATGTAGATCTCAATAACATAGAGAAAATCGTAAAGTAAAAATAAATACAGGTAAAAGACATTTCGCACGGGTCGATTCAGATTGAACGGGTTATTTATTTGTAGGCCGAAATGGATGATATATGGGCTGAAAATGTTGAGGCCCTGTTTGTTATTGACATTTTTCAAAATACTGAAAAATAAATATAATATTCTTTAAAATAAATCGTTATATGAAACGGCTATAGGAATGTGGTATTAAAGTTATATACGTAACATTATCATTTAAGACTGGTTAAGTTCAACTCGAATGAACCTGGAATTATCTACTGAACATTTTTGGACGATTTATTCAAGTTTTGTTATTTGAACGAAAAGCATTCTAAAAATAACTTGTAACTGACCTGTTGCCACCATTTTTTTATAGAAACGTTCTGTTGTACTGTTTTTTTGTTAAAGAAAATTTCAGATATTGCTGCATATTGTTTAACAGTTAATTAAAATATATAAAATTCAGGGGAAACAAGATTATTTTAGCATTTAACCGTAATCGGAAATTGGATTAGAGTTACGCCATCTAGTTGCTCTTGAAATGGATTTGTGTAACTGGTTAATATGCGAGCTATATCAGCTTATTGACAGATCCAGACCATATTTATCACGGACATTGGTAGTCATAACAAAAGTTATCGTGCATTCATTCATTTCAGCAAAGAAGGTTAAGAATTGCGCCCGCTAGGAGAATTGGAGGGTCTAAATGGAACACTCTTTCCCTGACCATAAGGATTGCAGTGTCTCCATGGAACTCTCTTTCTCTGACCATCGCTACATTAGGTCTAGAATCGCACGGCCAGAGCCGAATCCGATCAGTTTGCGTAATTAGTTGAAGATCAACTGGACAAAATTCGGAAGACTACTCAGAAGAAGACTATGGTAAGATAATTTATATTGTCCAATCACAGAAGATATTGACGACAATGTCAACAGAATTACGACTGCACTGGTGGGGTCTTTCGAATATAGTTGTCCTCTTCGGCAAAGGAAATCAGCCCAAGAAAAACCCTGACCGGGTAAATTTGCAATATTGGGAAAGAGGTCCGCAGACTTTTCAACAGTGCACGTCGTAAAAAGCGCATGTACATTGGGATGTGTATTACACAAGGCTCAAAGTATACAATAAAATTACCAGAGCGGCAAAACGTGCGTTAATGACGCCGCCAAGTTGAAAAAGTTTCTCTCAAAAACCCATGTCCAAACTTAAACGTTAGTAGCCGACATGGGAGAAAGAGCAGAGACCACGGAGGACATGTTGAGGCTTTGTTGAAAATCCATTTTCAACAGGATACGACGGGACTCACAGAGACATCGGAATCGTGGAATAATGATGTTGATCGAATGCTTACTCTTACAGAATTTATGGTGAAGGAATCCCTGAGGAGCTTCAAACCATTTAAGTCACCCGAACCTGATGAAATATTTCCGGCGTTACTACAAAACGAGGCAGACTATCTGGCGCCCCCAGGCCACCAAGTCCTTGGCACAGTGTGCCATGGACTTGCATATACCCGAAAGCCTGGCAGGAGGAAGGAGTGATATTTATACCCAAGCCCGGCAAGGCAAGTTACGCGACACTAAAGTCCTACAGGCCTATAAGCCTAACGTTCTTTGTAGTCAAAACCATGGAACGTATTGTGGACATCATGATAAAGGGTATGGCATCCAGCGAACTGCTCAAATACAAACAGCATGCCTAAGTCAAAGGAGGTTGTGCATAAACGAGGTTGTGCTTAAAAATAAGAATCCTTCGATGCCACCACGCACACACTGGCTGTATGCATTGATATCAAGGAGGCTTTTAACAATATGCGGACGGACACACTGATCCAATCCTTAGACCAATATCGTATGGACCCGGTCCTTAGAGACTGGATAAACTATATGCTAAGGAACAAGTGGATAAATTGGGTGTCTCACGGCATAAATACAAGGGAGAAAGTGACACAAAGCAGCCCACAGGGGGCATTTTATCGCCATCATAAATGACCTAATACGGATGCTGAAGTGTCACATTCAGGAGCGCACTGAGAAGGCTCACAGATGTTTGGGCACTATGAAGACTGACCGTAGGCTTGAAATGGGGCCTGAATCCGAGGATAGTCCATCGGCTCTACAAAAGCGTGATTAGACCGATTCTTATTTTCGACTCAGTAGTTTGGTGGATTGCTATGGAGAAAAAGTGCGACATAAGGACCATACATGTTCAGAGAACATGTTGTCTTGGAATAGGCAGAGCGATGAGAACCACGCCCAATAGAGCACTGGAGACTATTCTAGATATCCGACCCATTGACATACAGATTAAGTGTTAGGCAGCCACAGCGTCTATGAGACTTAAGGCGATGGGAGAATGGATTGAGGATGGGAGCAGCTCATACCATCGCGGTATAATCGAGGCGACGATAGGAAACCTGGAAGGAAGGGAAGAGGTTTCCGATCGGATACCTGAGATGAACCTTGAGATCGAGTGCGAGGCACTGCTACCACTGGCACAGTCTTGGATTAACGGCATCCTAGTACTGCCATCAGGAAGATCATGTTACACGGATGGCTCAAAGCTAAAGGACAAAGTGGGCCTGGGGTTCTACATTAAGGAAGCCAGGGACTGAGATCTCTTTTAGACTCCCTGATCATAATATGGTCCTGTAGGCGGAGAGGTGGTGTGGTGCTAACGCCAGGACGTCGAGTGTGAACATCTTTAAGGACAGTAAAATTACCATAAGGGCAATAACATCCAGGAGGGTAAGATCACGAACATTCTTGGAATGTGTGTAGGAGATTAACACTTTCTCTGAGGATGGCAAAATCCGCATAGTTTGGGTGCCGGGCCATAACGGAGTAACTGAGAGAGCAGACGATTGGCAGTGAAGGCCAGAGAACTCCCGTCAATAAACTTGGTTAAGCCGAAGCCTTTCGAGTCGACGCATACCGAGGGGTATTAATATCCGCACCCTCTTTTCAACCTAACCTAACCTTTGCATTGCCATATGGCAACACCATGGCGATCCGGTTTAGAAATATCCTGTTATCTTCTTTTATATAGAAGTTGAAACATGACAAATCATGATTGGTGTCGTGTATCTCCTGTGCCTTTAATTTTTCCATTGCATAAAATTTTCGATCAGTTTTGTTGTTTGTATTAAAGACCTGCAAATGTCACATTTTTTCCTATTAACGTCATCTATCGAAAACAATTGCGTTGTTACCATATGCGATCATCACCTCGACATCATGCCATGAAGGCTGGGCGACAACCCATTGACTGTTATACTAGCAACGCGACATGACTGCAATGCATCAGTCAATTTTGAATATAAATGAGAAAAAAACAAGTAAAAGCGTGCTAAGTTCGGCCGGGCCGAATCTTATATACCCTCCACCATGGATCGCATTTGTCGAGTTCTTTTCCCGGCATCTCTTCTTAGGCAAAACAAGTGAAAGCGTGCTAAGTTCGGCCGGGCCGAATCTTATATACCCTCCACCATGAATCGCATTTGCCGAGTTCTTTTCCCGGCACCTCTTCTTTGGCAAAAAAGGATATAAGAAAAGATTTGCTCTGCTATTAGAGCGATATAAAGATATGGTTTGGACCACAATTAAATTATATTTATGTTGGAGACCTGTGTAAAATGTCAGCCAATTCGAATAAGAATTTCGCTCTTTGTGGGCTCAAGAAGTAAAATAGAGAGATCGATTTATATGGGAGCTGTATCGGGCTGTAGACCGATTCAGACCATAAAAAACACGTATGTTGATGGTCATGAGAGAAGCCGTCGTACAAAATTTTAGGCAAATCGGATAATAATTGCGACCTCTAGAGGCTCAAGAAATCAAGATCCCAGATCGGTTTATATGGCAGCTAAATCAGGTTATAAACCGACTTGAACTTTATTTGACATAGTTGCTGAAAGTAACAATAAAAAACGTTTTGCGAAATTTCAGCCAAATTGGATAAGAATTGCGCCCTTTAGAAGCTCAAGAAGTCAAATCCCCAGATCTGTTTATATGACAGCTATATCAGGTTATGAACCGATTTGAACCATATTTGGCACAGTTGTTGGATATCATAGCAAAATACAACGTCCCAAAATTCATTCAAATTGGAAAAGAATTGCGCCCTTTAGAGGCTCAAGAAGTCAAGACCCAAGATCGGTTTATATGGCAGCTATATAAGGTTATGGACCGATTTGAACCATACTTGGCAAAGTTGTTGGATATAATAACAAAACACGTCGTGCAAAATTTCATCCCAATCGGATAAGAATTGCGCCCTCTAGAGGCTCAAGAAGTCAAGACCCAAGATCGGTTTATATGGCAGCTATATCAGGTTATGGACCGATTTAAACCATTCTTGGCACAGTTGTTGGATATAATAACAAAACACGTCGTGCAAAATTTCATTCCAATCGGATAAGAATTGCGCACTTTAGAGGCTCAAGAAGTCAAGACCGCAGATCGGTTTATATGGCAGCTACATCAGGTTATGGACCGATTTAAACCATACTTGGCACAATTGTTGGATATCATAACGAAATACTACGTGCCAAAATTTCTTTCCAATCGGATAAAAATTGCGCACTCTAGAAACTCAAGAAGTCAAGACCCAAGATCGGTTTATATGACAGCTATATCAAAACATGGACCGATATGGCCCATTTACAATACCAACCGACCTACACTAATAAGAAGTATTTGTGCAAAATTTCAAGCGGCTAGCTTTACTCCTTCGGAAGTTGGCGTGCTTTCGACAGGCAGACGGACGGACGGACGGACGGACAGACGGACGGACATGGCTAAATCGACATAAAATTTCACGGCGATCAAGAATATATATACTTTATAGGGTCGCAGACGAATATTTCGAGTAGTTACAATCAGAATGACGAAATTAGTATACCCCCCATCTTATGGTGGAGGGTATAAAAAACGATATAAGAAAAGATTTGCTCTGCTATTAGAGCAATATCAAGATATGGTCCGGTTTGGACCACAATTAAATTATATGTTGGAGACCTGTGTAAAATGTCAGCCAATTCGAATAAGAATTGCGCCCTTTGTGGGCTCAAGAAGTAAAATAGGGAGATCGATTTATATGGGAGCTGTATCGGCCTATAGACCGATTCAGACCATAATAAACACGTATGTTAATGGTCATGAGAGAATCCGTCGTCCAAAATTTCAGGCAAATCGGCTCAAGAAGTCAAGATCCCAGATCGGTTTATATGGCAGCTATATCAGGTTATGAACCGACTTGTACTTTATTTGACATAGTTGTTGAAAGTAACAATAAAAAACGTCTTGGGAAATTTCAGCCAAATCGGATAGAAATTGAGCCCTCTAGAAGCTCAAGAAGTCAAGTTCCCAGATCTGTTTATATGACAGCTATATCAGGTTATGAACCAATTTGAACCATATTTGGCACAGTTGGTGGATATCATAACAAAATACTATGTGCCAAAATTCATTCAAATTGGAAAAGAATTGCGCCCTCTAGAGGCTTAAGAAGTCAAGACCCAAGATCGGTTTATATGACAGCTATATAAGGTTATAAACCGATTTGAACCATACTTGGCACAGTTGTTGGATATCGTAACAAAACACGTCGTGCAAAATTTCAATCCAATCGGATAAGAATTGCGCACTCTAGAGGTTCAAGAAGTCAAGACCCCAGATCGGTTTATATGGCAGCTATATCAGGTTATGAACCGATTTGAACCATACTTGGCACAGTTGTTAGATATAATAACAAAACACGTCGTGCAAAATTTCTTTCCAATCGGATAAAAATTGCGCACTCTAGAAGCTCAAGAAGTCAAGACCCAAGATCGGTTTATATGACAGCTATATCAAAACATGAACCGATATGGCCCATTTACAATACCAACCGACCTACACTAATAAGAAGTATTTGTGCAAAATTTCAAGCGGCTAGCTTTACTCCTTCGGAAGTTGGCGTGCTTTCGACAGGCAGACGGACGGACGGACGGACGGACAGACGGACGGACATGGCTAGATCGACATAAAATTTCACGACGATCAAGAATATATATACTTTATGGGGTCTCAGACGAATATTTCGAGTAGTTACAATCAGAATGACGAAATTAGTATACCCCCCATCTTATGGTGGAGGGTATAATAAAACCAACAGAAATTTATTTACCTGTTATACCATGGCGTCAAACGAACATTTGACAAAATGTGTAAAGGCGTCACAAACGTTATCCTCATTTTGTAATTAAGGATTTATATATATACTGCAAATAGCTGTTAAAAACAGTTACAGATTTTGCGGTTTTTATGGGCGAGTTTTTCCTCTACTGCAACTAGCCGTGGAAAAGAAGACATTTTTGGTCCAACAGTCGGAAAGTTTAGCCTCCACGAGATTACGTCCAGTAATGGGTTGAGAATGATAGATTTCGCCGCGGCAAACAACATGGTATTTAGTAGCACCGGATTTCAATATAAAAATATTCACATGTCACATGGCTGTCACCCGATCAAAGCACAAGGAACCAAATTGATCACGTTGTGATAGATGGAAGGCATTCATCCAGCGTGTTAGATGTACGATCGATCCGTGGAACGAATATAGATTCGGATCATTACCTTGTTGCACCAAAGGTTCGCACCCGTTTGAACGTGGCGAGGAAAGTACGATCTGACAGTGCACGGAAGCTGACCATTGAAAAGCTTCAAACACAACAGATGGCAGCGGCAGAATCCACTCCACTGACCCAACTGATTGAAAACACTCCTTTTACCGATGACATAATGGCGCAGTGGCAAACTATTCCCCACTCCATGGAAAAGGCCGCGAAATCCGTATTGGGTACCGGAAGCCTCCTCCAAAAAACCCATGGTACAACCAAGAGTGTCGATATATGGGCATATAGAGCAACCCTGCAATCAGTAGTAACGCGCCAGATGAAAGAGAGGTATCGGGAGAAAAGGAGAGAGGAGAAACGTCTATTCCACAAAAAGAAAAGGAAAATGGAATGACGTGAGTGTGAGCGAATTGAGATGTACAGTTGTCAGAATAAAGTCCGGAAATTCTGACAAAGAATTAAACATCAAAACGATAGCTTTGGTGCAGGCACATCCTCCTGCAGAGACAAAGAAGGAAATCTGGTAACTGACTGAGGATAAGGAATCAATCAATGGTGATAGTATAGAATGTTTACCTCCTAGTCAGAATGAGGTCCAAGTAGCACTGACTCGACTAAAGGGCAACAAGGCAGCAGGAGCTGACGCTTGATACACACTGCAGTGGTCGTGCAGCCTTCCCGATATGACCAGTTCTAGTTTTTCAGAGTACAACCAAAGCCCACTTGATTGTCTAGTTCGGAACCATACATGTAGAAGTCTATATAATTTCTATTACCAGTAATATTGAAATTCTAATCGGTTCTATCAAGAATATTTGTACAGTACTATTTAGCAAAACGCGTCTATGGCAATGTGCAATCCACACTGTCCTTAACAGCGGGCATTGTATTAATGATAACACAGTGTCAGCAGCCGCCACATGACCAAAGGAAAACTCCCTTAGCCTCACAGCAGTGGTCGCTGCAATTTGTCTAGCGACGATGTCCAAATGCATTAGATGTAGCATTAAATCAGTGTTGATTTGACTTGAATTCTTTTTGTTTTTTGCAACTTGTTAAGGCATTATCAAGGCTATTTTTTTATTGCGATTTCACTTACTTTACAAAGCTTGAGGCCAACAACTATGGAAGTTTCATGATTATGATGTATTTTACCTAAAGTGAGGTGTTAGCTCAACAAAATAACTTATTTATGAATTGGTAGACGCAAATGAACCACAAGCCTATATAAGCGTCATAAGCTAAATGATTTATACAAATGACCAAAAGCCTGAAGGAACTTATTGCCTTTGTCAGGTGATTGATGGGGGTGCATTAAAACTTTCGAAATTTCTAAGTGTTAAAAGTGATGCCCCAGCAACGTTCCATATATAAGTGGGTTTTCTCTAGGGGAGGTTATCTGAGCTCTCGCCGCTACAGGGAAATACTCCTTATTACTTTTATTTACTTATTAAAACTATTTCCAGTTCCGTTCAAATTACAATGGTATGTCAACCTATACAAACCATTTGGGCTAATTTCATTATATTGTCATTTACATTTATGATCCGCTGTCCCTTGGAACATTTGATTTCTATAGTTGCTTAAAGCAAAATATGAAGCTAATATATTTATATTTTCAATTAACAAGAGTCCCAATCCTAAGCAAATGGCCAAAAAACAATAGTTCGCATTTAGCTAATAAAGAAAAGCAAAGCATGTACAAGTGAGGACCAAAAATTAGCTGGATTTATACGCAGAGAAAAAATATGATTATACCCTACACCACTACTGTGGTTCAGGGTATTATACAATAACTCAGTGCATTTGTTTGTAACACCTAGAAGAAAGAGACATAGACCTATTGATAAGTAAACCGATCGACTCAGAATCACTTTCTGATTCGATTTAGCTATATCCATCTGTCTGTCTGTCCATGTTAATTTGTGTATAAAGTGCAGGTTGCATTTTTCATCCGATCGTCTTAAAATTTGGTATATGCATGTTTTTCGGCTTAGAGACGAAGTATATTGAGCTTGAAAAAAATCAGTTCAGATTTGAATATAGCTCCCATATATATATATTCGTCCGATTTGCAGTAATATTGCAATAAAATGGTCTTTTGATAACCGATTCTCTCGAAGTTTAGCAGCAAGGATTTTCTCTTGACTCTCGACATTACCATTGAATTTCATGGAAATCGGTTCAGATTTAGATATAGATCTCATATATATACATCGCCCGATTTTCACTTCTAGAGTCACAGCAAACGCATTTATTGCCCCATCTTGCCAAAATTTTGCAAAACGCTTTCCCCGACGACTGCCACAGTATCTGAAAAGTTTGCTCGAAATCGGTTCAGATTTAGGTATAGCTCCCACGCATATGTTCGTCCAATTTTGAGAAATATTGCAAGAAAGTGCTCATTTTTTAACCGATTCTCTTGAAAGATTTTCTTATGACTCACGATATTATTGGAAAATTTCATTGAAATAGGCTAGGATTTAGATATAGCTGTCATACATGTATATCACTAGATTTTCATCCCAAAAGTCACTGCAAGCGCATTTATTGAACCATCTTGTTTAGGCTAAGTTTTTATATCTTATATACCCTCCGCCATGGATCGCGTTTGTCATGTTCTTTGAATGACTTTTTCAAATAGAAAAACACCAGTCATAGAAAAACACACATTTCAGGCAAATCGTGTAATAATTGCGCCCTCCAAAGGCTCAAAAAATCAAACTGGGAGATCAGTTTATATGGCAGCTATATCAGGTTATATATCGATTTAGAAGATACTTAGAACAATTGTTGGATGTCAAACCAAAACGATATATGCAAAATTTCATCCATTGTTGATAAGAATTGCGCCTTCAAGGAGCCCAAGAAGTCTAATCGAAAGATCAGTTTATATGGCGAATATATCAGGATATAGTCTGATTTAGACCATACTTGACACAGTTTTTGGAAGTAAAAATAAAAATACAAATGCAAATTTTGCCCATGAACATTCCAATAAGGAACAGGGGCAAACTTCTCACATATCAATGAGTGCAGTCCGATTCAAGTTTAAGCTCATTTATAAGGGGCCTCCTTTTTATACCCGAGTCCGAACGTCTTGCCGCACGGCGTGCCTTGGGGAGAAGTTCAACATGACATAGTATCTTACATATGTTGCTAGCACCGCTGAAAATTTTTTTATGATGGTCTGGCCATAATTCGAACCCATGTGTTCAACGTCATAGGCGGATATGCTAACCTCTGCTCTAGGGTGGCCTCCTAAAACGAAAAATTTCATGCTAATTTTCGACCAAATCGGATAAGAATTGCGCCCTCTTGAAGCTCAAGAATTCAAGATCCAAGATCGGTTTATATAGCAGCTATATCAGGTTATGAACCGATTTGAACCATACTCTGCACAGTTGTTGGAAGTCAAAACGAAACACGTCACCAAAATTTCAGGCAATTCGGATAGGAATTGTGCCCTCTAGAGGCTCAAAAAGTCTAATCGGGAGATCGGTTTATATGGCGGCTATATCGGGTTATGGTCTGGTTTAGACCATACTTAGCATAGTTATTGAGAGTCATACCAGAACACTTCATGCTAAATTTCAGCTAAATCGGATAAGAATTGCGGAATTATGAAAGTAGTATACCCCCATCCTATGATGGAGGATATAAAAAGTGGCAATATAAGCGACAAAATCCAAATTTTACAGGAGACGGTTTTTATTGAATAACTTTTGATATACATATTCATGATTGGCCTTTAAAATTTGGTATTGGACGTCTAATAGAGCATGTTTATGAAAGTGAAAAATTGTGTTTTTAATGTTTTCTGTTTAAAGGGGTTTTATGTCGTATACATCATTTTTCGACGTCACGCTGGAAGGCTAGTTGTCAGCAAAATGGCGGTTACATCATCACATAACATTTAAATTGGTTAAAGTTGATTCAGATTTATATATAGCTCCCATATACATACACGCAAAAAAAACGTTTGGGAAATTTTTACGACAAACAAAATACTTTTATCACGAAGTTTTATGCTTTTATTATTACCGTGTAACGTTTCGCTTCAACATATCAAACATTAGTCACAAGCGTAGTATTATTGAACCTAACTGTTTTTATTGTAAATCTTTCAACAGCTTCGTCTACGTTAAAGGGACCTTCCTTTTGTTGTAAAGGGTGATTTTTTAGATATTATCTTTTTGGCAACATTGGTTTAAAAAGCACACGCACATTTCGCGTTTGGTTTCACTGTCAAACATCTCCAGTTTGGTCTATAATTTAATCATGAATCGTCTTACAAATGAACAACGCTTGCGAATTATTGAATTTTAATATCAAAATGAGTGCTCTGTTAAGAAAGGTCATCGCGCGCTTCTTTCATTTTGTGGTCAGTTCTAACTAAATTTCGCAACAAATTTACAAGCTTACGTAGAGTCCGAACTAAGGTAAATATCGCAGCTGTATCTGCCAGAGTTAATAATGCCCATCAATTATCGATTCGTCGCCGTTGGCAGAAATAGCCAACATGTGTATATATTTTATTTATGTATAAAAATCCCAAATTTAAGTATTTAGGGAAAATTTTGTTAAAAGGTTGTCTTTCGAAAAATATTCATAAAAAATTAACATCAAAAAAAAATTTAGAACATTTATTAGAAAAATTTAGAAAAATATCATGAAATTAGTGTTTCTAAATAAAATAAAAATAATTTTGAGATGGTCCGGCCTAAATTTTATCTTCAGAGAAATTTCCATTGATATGTTTTTTATACCCTACACCAGTACTGTGGTACAGGGTATTATAACTTAGTGAATTTGTTTTTAACACCCAAAAGGAAATGAGATAGGCCCATCGATAAGTATACCGATCGACTCAGAATCACTTTCGGATTCGATTTAGCTATGTCCGTCTGTCTGTCTGTCCATGTTAATTTGTGTACAAAGTACAAGTCGCAGTTTTCATCCGATCGTCTTAAAATTTAGTATATGCATGTTTTCGGCCTAGAGACGAAGCCTATTGCAAAAATTGGCTCAGATCTGGATATAGCTCCCATATATATATGTTCTTCCGATTTTCAGTATTAATGCAATAAAATGGTCATTTGTTAACCGAATCTCCGGAATTTGGCAGAAGGATTTTTTACAACTCTCGACATTATTGGTGAATTTCATGGAAATCGGATCAGATTTAGATATAGCTCTGTTACATATATATCGCCCGATTTTCACTCCTAGAGCCACCGCAACTACATTTATTGACCAATCTTATCAAAATATGGCACAACGCTTTCCTCGACGACTACCACAATATACATAGAGTTAGGTCAAAATGGGTTCAGATTTGGATATGGCTCCCATATATATGTTCGTCCGATTTGCAGTAATATTGCAATAAAATGGTCTTTTATTAACCGATTTTCTCGAAATTTGGCAGAAGAGAATTTCTCTTGACTCGTAATATTACTGATGAATTTCATGGAAATGGTTTCAGATTTAGATATAGCTCTCAAAAAAAAAAAAAATATATATATATATATATATATATATATATATATATATATATATATACATATATATATGTAGCCCGATTTTAACTACTAGGGTCACAGCATTTTTTTACCCATCTTGCCCAAAATTTTACAAAACGCTTTTCTCAACGACTACCACAGTATCTAAAGAGTTTGAAATCGGTTCAGATTTAGGTATAGCTCGCATATATATGTTCGTCCGATTTTGAGGTGCTCACGAAGTGCTCATTTGTTAACCGATTCTGTAGAAATTTTGCAAGAAGTATTTTCTTATGACTCTCAATATTACTGGTAAATTTCATAGAAATAGGGCCAGATTTAGATATAGCTGTCATGTATGTATTTCGCCAGATTTTCACCCCAAGAGCCACTACAAGCGCATTGTTTGACCAATCTTGCCAAAATTTTGCACAACACTTCCCTCAACGACTACCACATTATCTAAGAAGTTTGCTCGATATCGGAAATTGGCTAATTTGTTATAATGTTGTCATTTGTCAACCGTAGTTTTTACAATTGCTCGCAGAGATCCATCAAAATTGGTTCAGAATTGGATATAGGTCCCACATTATACTTATAGGGTAGGTGTAGGGTATTATAAACTCAGCACCGCCCGACTTTAGCCCTTCCTTACTGATTTTTTGAGAAATTTTGTGTATAAAAAATTAAAAATTTAACAAAATGCTATTACAATTGTTTTTTGCAACCATAAAGTCTGACGCAATGGGATTTGATGCCATAAATCCTAGATTTGCCAAAATGATACTTCCGAAGATACTTCCATTTGTAACACACATTTTTAACAACATTCTTACAAGGTCTACATTCCCAATAGACTGGAAATTAGAAAAAATTATACCGATACCAAAACAGAATTGAGACTTAATATTCTTATCTTGAAACACGAAAAACTTTTTTTCCAAACCTGCTTGTAAGCAAATTTCATCATACTTAACCGGACGCCGTCAATCCGTCAATGTTGGTGATATAATATCTGCATCAGATGATGTATCAAGAGGGGTTCCACAGTGATCTAAGCTTGGTCCCTTTTTCTCTGTATACATCTCTGATATGCCGATGCATTGTAATGTGCAAATGTACGCTGACGATGTTCAGCTTTTCTTAAGCACTAAACCAAATTGAGTACAATCATGTATGGATAATATTATTAGCAATATAAATGAGACACAGAACTGAGCGAATAAAAGTAGTCTGTCTTAATCCGGCAAAGTCTAAGCTAATGAAATTCTCAAAACGATCAGCTACTCAAATTCCTCCAGTTAGAGCTACTTTAAACAACTCAGTAATGTTGGGTTGACAAAAAGTAATTGCGGATTTTTCATATAGTCGGCGTTGACAAATTTTTTCACAGCTTGTGATTCTGTAATTGCATTCTTTCTTCTGTCAGTTATCAGCTGTTGCTTTTAGTTTGTTTTAGAAAAAAGTGTAAAAAAGTATATTTGGCTAAAGTTCATTCTAAGTTTTATTAAAAATGCATTTACTTTCTTTTAAAAAATCCGGAATTACTTTTTGGGCAACCCAATAGAAACTGTTGATTCATCCGGTAACCTTGATGTAATATTCAACTCGAAATTTACTTGGTTCAATCATATTAACGAAGCTGTTGATAAAGCCCAAGGAATGCTGCGAAGTTTATGCGGACTTCTACAACATTTCAAGTTTGTATGCTTTTAACGAAATCTTATCTCATACCCACTCTACTTTATAGATGTGAAATTTTCGCAAATTGTGATTCGAGAGACTTCAACAAACTGAAAGCAAGCTACAATAATATTGCTCGCTACACATTTAATAAGAAAAGGTGAAATTATTCGAAATTAGTTTCAAAAACCTCCTAAAAGCGAAATGCCTTATTCTACTGCAAAAAAATTATTCATCTTAAGCAGCCAAAATATCTTTATGATCATCTCTATTTCGCTCAATCTGGCAGAGGACTAAAAATTATTCTACCACGCAACCGATCCTCAAACTCTGAGAAACAATTTTAAATAAACAGTATTCGTCTTTGGAACAATTTGCTATCCAACATCCTAACTTTAAGTAATGCTACACTCTTTAAGAAAAAACCTTCAAACACTATATTTGAAGTATATTTTCTAAAAACATTCTCGTGAAAAAATTTTACTTTTATAATTCAAATATTCAATAATATTATTTTTTTTTTTTTATTTTTATAGCCTCCACCATAGTGGATATATATTTTTGATCGTCATGGCTTTTTAAGTCCATATAGCCGTGCCCGTCCGTCTGTCGAAAGTACGCTAACTTTCGAAGGAGTAAAGCTAGCCACTTGAAATTTTGCGCAAATATTTATAAATATTAGTGCAGGTCGGTTGGAATTGTAAATGGGCCATATCGGTCCATGTTTTGATATAGATGCCATATAAAGGATTGAATCAGTTCATAACCTGGTATGGCTGTCATATAAGCCGATCTCGAGTTTTGACTTCTTGAGCCTCTATAGAGAGCAATTATTATCCGATTTTGCTGAAATTTTGCACGACGTGTTCAAGTCTGTCCATGAACTGATATGGCTGCCATATAAACCGATCTTTGATCTTGATTTCTTGAGCATTTAGAAGGCGCAGTTCTTATCTCATTTAACTGAAATTTTCCGTGATGTGTTTTGTTATGACTTATGACCAACAACTGTGCTAAGTGGATAAAATCGGTCTATAACCTGATATAGCTGCCATAAAAACCAAACTAGGATCTTGACTTCTTGAGGATCGAGAAGGCGCAATTATGATCTGATTTGGCTGAAAATTTGTATAACGGCTTCTCCCCTGACCTCCAATATACGTTTTAAAAATGGTCTGAATCGTTCTATAGCCTGATACAGCTCCCCTATAAACTGATCGCCCTATTTTAATTCTTGAGCCCCTAAAGGGCGCAATTCTATTCGAATTGGCTGAAATTTTACCCAATGACTTCTACTATGGTCTCAAACATGCAATTCAATTATTATAATCGGACCAAAACGAGATAAAGCTCTAATAGCACAGCCATTCTTTGCTTTTATCCTTTGATTGCCTAAAAAGAGATACCGGGAAAAGAACTCGACAAATGCGATCCATGGTGGGGGGTATATAAGATTCGGCCCGACCGAACTTAGCACGCGTTTACTTGTTATTTTTCTTAAAACCGATCGACTCAGAATCACTTTCTGATTCGATTTACCCATTTTCGTCTTTGAGTCCATGTATTCTTGTAATCAAAGTGCAGGTCGTATATGTTGTCCGATTGTCACGAAATTTTGTACATGTCACTTTTTTGGCCCAAGGACAAACGCTATTGATTTTGACCGGTCCAGATTTAGATATAGCTCCTATATATATATTTCATCCGATAAGGCTTTTATGGCTGCATGGGGTGCTTTATTTGACGTCTCCATATGTGTGCAAAATTTCATAAAAATCGGTCCAGATTTAGATATAGCTCCCATAGATATGTGTCTCCCGATTTGCACTTAAACGGCCAATTTTCAACCGATCTGCACAAAATTTGACACGGACTGTTTTGTTACTGATCTTAATATATCTGAAAAATTTCATAAAAATCGGTTGAGATTTAGATATAGCTCCCATATATATCTTTCATCCGATTACTTCGTAAGTCGCACAATACGAAGCCATTCTCGTCCAAAATCACAAAATATTAAAAGCCGAATATTCCCGGAACCAGGAGAGATATTGTTGACATCAAGATGTATTTTTGGCACTATTTAGCAAAAAAGAATTCAGAAAATCGAAAAGATTTGGCAGCACGAACAACTTTTCGGAGGTGACCAACTTCAAGGTTTTTTTCGATTCTACCCCACAATGCAACAAAGCTAACCGGCCAAAACAACCCCACACTCAACCAAGTTTTGTTATACAAAACAGCATCAATGTTTGCTAAAACAGCAGTTTTTGTCTGCTGAAAATGGGAAAGCAGACATTACTGCTTTTTCAGCGAACATAGGGCTGCTGTATAAGCAAATATTTCAGTCAGCTAAATCAGCAAACAAAATCTGCTGTTTTAAAATTTTATGCAATTATTTATGTTTCCCTGAAAATCGCCCTGACACAATCGAGACAGGAGGGGAAGGCATCGAAACGGTACCCAACACCAAGGATGACCCTGTGGGTGGGTCATCCTGTTGAACTGGGCTCAAGATGTGCGCCAGCGGGGAAGCAAGGAACTCAGAAAGTACTTCGACAGCAGCAGCTAGTGAAGCATCGAAGGAGGAATCGTCCACACTGCAAGTGTCCAGTGTCCTGAGGAAGAGTGGTTCCACTGCTTTCTCACTTGTCCCTGGATGTGTACGGAAGCTCATCATGACAAGTTCTAACAAATCTTGTGAGAATGAACTCCTAGTGAAGTCAGAAGACAAGGCTAACACAACAGTGGTGAATGTTCTGAATCCTGCCTATGGTCCGGTTTCTGCAGATAAATTTCCACCATTGTTAAGGCCGCTTCGGCGGCACTAAAGGTCCTCATGATGGCAGGGTCATTTGACGTGATTCTTATTCAAGAATAATGGGTGGGTAGAGGAATGGTTCGTGGACTAAAAATTCTGGGATTTAAACTACTCATGGGTACGGGGACACTGTAACGAGTAGTCTAAATGTTTTTCTTCTTCCGTCGCTAAGCACTGAAGATTTATTAGTAGGTAGCCTTGATATAAACAAGGCTAATTTCTGGCTGGCTTCGCTATATGTGGCACACGATTCAGAGATACCGCCTTCAAACCTTAAATCGCTGGTTAAAGCCGCTCCTGTAGGGAAGGAAAGCCTCATTGTAGGAAGTGATGCTAATGCACATCACCAGATATGGGGAAGTTCGGATGTCAACGAAAGGAATGAACTGCAATCTGGCGATTTGTAATAAAGGGGATAAACGACCTTTATTACCAGGAACAAGCAGTAGGTACTAGATATTAACTTTGTATCCGAAGATATAGAGGAAGAATATGCGACTGGGAAATTTTGGATGACCACAGTTTCTCTGATCATCGTTATATTAGTTTCAGCCTTGGAGAAAATACTGCTGAAGTGATCCCTCGGCAAAACAGAAGACAGGCGGATTGGGATAAATTTCGGCATTCGGCACAAATTCTGCACTTCCTCTTCTAGATCAGAAGAGAAAGTGGCAACTGCGCAAGATTTAGATATAGTGATCTAACGAATCACGAAGGACCTGAATGACTCGCTTGTGTCAGCATGACCTAGTGCCAAGCCAAGGGACAAACAGCGACCGCCATGGTGGACCCCAGAGCTGGTCGGTCTAAAGAAGCCAAGAAAGCCAAAAGTGCACCACACGATTGGGACATCTAAAGGCTGAGCTAAGAAAATATAAAGGCGAGCTGAGAAAGGCCCAGAACAAATCCTGGGTAGAATCCTGCAGCTCCGTGGAGGATACATCGGCCTCTAGGCTAAGGAAGATTCTGTCGTCTAGACCTATTACGGTGGGGTATATTCAAAAGTCGGAGAATGTATGAACAATGTGTAGTGAGGAAACGCTAGAACTACTTGTTGATACGCATTTCCCAGGAAATTCTCCAACAACGGTCAACGTGGCTCCAGAAAAGGTTGTCCCTGATATGCATTCGTCGGAGGTCATTAGGGAAATTGTGTCTGAGCCGAAAATCCTTTATGCGATAAGAAGTTTCGACTCCTTTAAGTCACCAGGCCCTGATGATGTATCACCGGTTGAACTAAAAGCTGTGTCTGATAGACTGGTTCCCTGGCTAAGGGAGATATACTCTGCTTGTATCAGAATGTAATATATACCTGTGGGATGGAGGGACACGAAGATCATTTTCATTCCGAAGTCAGAAAAACCCTACCACACGGAGGCGAAGTGGTCCTATTAGTCTGTCATCCTTTATACTGAGCAAAGAACCCTGGAGATCGACTGTTGCAGCAGCAGCAGCAGCATGCATATAGTAAAGGCAAATCCACTGAAACAGTACTTCACGACCTAGTCACCCATATAGAGGGTTCGCTCGCTGTCAAGGAATACACAATGGTAACATTTCTTGACATTGAAGGTGCTTTCAATAATGTAAAACCGACGTCAATCATGAAGGAGTTGGAATTTCTAAACATTAACTTGCGGTTAGGGGAAAGTTTCGCTGCACTCTAAGAGATACAATTCAGGAAGTTCGACGTGCAACAGAGAAGCGGGCTACAAAAATCCGTGCAAGACAGAAATAGTTATTTTCAGCACGAGATACAATTTTCCACCAATTGTTCAATACTCAACCGGATGCAAAGGATGGCTTGTTTGCGCATCATTGCCGCACTGAGGAACATCTGATACTCTGAATTTAATGCTACACCAAATGCATTTGGTCTTCGTGGCTAGACAAATTGCAGCGACCACTGCTGTGAGGCAAAGGGAGCTTTCTCATTGGTCATGTGGCGGTTACGGACACTGTGATATCATTGATACAATATCCGATGTTCCAGGCGGTGTGTATTAAACCCTACCTGAGCAGCTTTTTGATAAAAAGTACTGTATCATTATTCCTGATTCAACCGATCAACCCGATCAACTACGATATCCCTAGTAATAGAAGTTACATAGACTTCTATACGGATGGTTCCAAACTAGACGACCAGGTGGGCTTTGGGGTGTACTCTAAAGATCTAGAACTGGTCATATCAAAAAGGCTATCCGACCACTACATTATGTATCAAGCGAAGATCCTTGCAATCAAAAAAGTTGTGGAATGGCAAAGATATAGTGTCATAACGACGCATAAATATCTTCTGAGCCAGACAGCCATTAAATCCCTGGAAAATGCATTTCTGAACAAAAAACCGCCCTCGATTGTCGCAGATCTCTCAGCGAGATGGATAAGCAGTTCAAAATTCACCAGTTCTGTGTGTTGGGCCACAGAGATATCCCAGAGAATTGTAAAGAGCTTGCGAGACTAGGAACTACCTTACACATTCTAGGGAAGCTGGAATTTGTGGGTATATCTCTAGCAACATGTAAGTTAAGTTTTCAGGATCAGGCCCAAAGGACAACGAATGGTATATGGTTACAAAGAGGGGGCTGTGAGTATTCCAAAAATATGTGACCTAATCTAGACCTGAAGAGGTCTACCGCTTTGCTGTCACTGGCTAGAACAGTCATTGTGCCCGTCATGACAGGTCACTGTCTAATTGGAAAACATACTGACAGACTGAAGATTGCCAGCAAAGACTTTTGCAGAAGCTGTGACGACATCGAAGAAGAAGAGACTAAGAACACCTTCTGTTTGTGTCCCGCACTGGCAGTCAGAAGGAGTTCCACTTTAGGTTCTAGTTTCTTTGAGAACCTGTCTGTTTTAGGGGATGTGAACATTCCCAAATTTTTGGGCTTTTTAAAACGATCTGGATGGTTCAAAGGTAAGAACTAGAAGGCATCTTCCTTCTTCTGTTTCTGTGTTATCACAATGAACGGATACGTTTAAGTGAGTTTGATGGCAGACTGTCACTTTAACCTAACCTAACCTAAGCTATGTTTGTCTGTTACTTGTTTTGATTACTTTGGGCATTTGTTTTAGAAATTTTGTCGGAAGAGATGATTTAATTTGTGGAATATTACTGTAAAGGAGCTACTTGATCCATCGATTGGCATACATTTCGAAATGTGACTGAGCTCGTTCGCATTTTTGCTACTGCTCAATTAATGTGTACATAACTTGAATGGCCTTTTGTTTCTAAATTTAAAGAAAACACGATTATGGAAAGTATACACACAGAAAAATTAGTCTGCTGATATCAGCAAACACGGTATGCTGATAATAAAATAAAAATGTTCAATTAATACATTTAAAATTTTTGAACTCCTAAACAACAATTGAGGCAATGCTATACATAAATAAAAAAAAATTAGTCGTTAATTTTTTTATGTAAAAGCATAAATATAAAAGTATTAGTTATTTTGTCTGCTGCTATTTAAATTTGATCAAAAAAATGCAAATTGTAAAAAATGTATTGCTTGTAAAATTAAAAGATAAGACATAAAATAAAATTTTTCAAAATTTATGAAATTTTGAAGCTTTTTTAAACATTGTAAAATTTTAAATCAGCAGAAAATGTTTGCTGTTTTACCAACGGCAGACTCTCTGCTGTTACAGCAAACATTTTTGCCGTTTTTACAAATTTCTATGATTGCACATTCAGTGGTGATTGCAAACATCCACTGAGACACACATTAACATTTGTATTTTAATTTTTCTTCTTACATCCCCCTCCCAATTAAGCAACAGTAATTTTCAGCAAGCAACAGACTTTTCAGCAGTCAGTCTGCTGCTCTGAAAATGCAGAACTACTGCTGTAATGGCGGAATTACTTCTATAATAGCAGCAAAATTAAGTACTAATATTCAGCAGATAATGTTTGCTATTTTCAGCAAACTTTCTATGAGTGCACATATAAAATCAATAGTAATCAATTAGCTTGTAATGCGAACTCATAGCTGCCATTGAACATTCGTTTACTTAAACACAATTGAACATGTTATTAAGCACGAGGCTTTGAAATAACTTGCCAATTTTTAATTAGTTTCATTATCAGAATTTCACGTACTTTATTAAGTAACTCCATCAGTGTCAATTCCCATTCAGTGGGCACAGATTGTTTTCTGTAGCGTTTCCGTGGACAAAAGCAACTTCGAAGGAAACAGGCATTATGAAATTTTAAAAATAGGATCAATTCAAGGAAGGTGATGAGGCGAACAAGTCCTGGTCATGATTTGCACATTTAAAATGCATAACCACAGAAACTGTAAATTAAAAACACCTGTCGCAGCCAGCATACCAAACAAAATGATGAGCACAGTAGCTGTGGTAACTCTTGCAATGCGCTAAATCTAAGAAAATCAGCATTGGCTGCCCGTTCCACATGTTGCATGGGCAACCGCACAAGCAGCTACCAGCAACCAGGCTCTTTGAACGATGTTATTAACACTAAAGACATGGCCATAATTAGTATGCGCACTGTTGGCCAAAAGGCCGAAGTCCCGTCCATGACAATGGCCCTTGTGCTTCTGTTCTGAGATGGATTTGAGCCAAAGCAATTGGCGTAGAAGCCAAATCACACAAACGGCACGAAGAAACCAGTTGACGGCAGCTGTAAACTTCGTATCTTGGTATCCATTTTCCTTGCCCCACACTGGGCGGGGGAATGCGTGTCGCATGGAATTTATGCAAAGCACGTCACTTCTACGCATAAACAGACAAGAGGCAAACAAATTTTCAGTTGAACCACAAGTTGATTTTGCCGACTGCATCATACAAGTGGATGAGAATAAAAAAAACACTGAATTTATTACAAATTCATAACTTAATTGGTTGAAATTTCAATAATTTAAGATCCTAAAAAATCGTATAAAGATAATAGCCTCTAGTCAAATCGAATGTTGGTCTATATGGGGTTTTGTGTAAAATGTTTCTATCGAACTTCGCGCACCTTTCCAGGAACCCAAAGAGTAGAATCCGAAGATCAGGTTTTCCCATAGACCCCAATACAGTATACAAATTTTATTTCACCTTATGCAAATTGTATCTCGTTATGAAAATTTACTAAACTGCGGAAATCATATCGTATTACATGCATAATTCATATCGTGTATGCTTTAGAGCTCGCATCCTATCGATAACCGCAACTTTCGATAGTTTTAATAATAAATATCGATAGTGTCGATACTATCGTTAATATCTCATCACCTATATTTCAGACGAAAATGAGAAGTAAAAATCAGGAGATCGATTTATATAGAAGCAATGCAATGCAATGCACAGACCAAATAAAACCAAGGTTAATAAAGCTAGTTGGAAGTCATAAGAGAAATTATTGTAAAAAATGTTAGTCTTATCGTATGAAAATTGCGCCATCTATAGGCGCAATGTATCCTAAACGATACATTCAGTGTCAGATTGCCTTTTATACCCTCCACCATAAGATGGAGGTATACTAATTTCGTCATTCTGTTTGCAACTTCTGGAAATATTCGTCTAAAACCCCATAAAGTATATATATTCTTGATCGTCGTGACATTTTATATCGAATCTAGCCATGTCCGTCCGTCCGTTCGTCCGTCTGTCTGTCGAAAGCACGTTAAATTTCGAAGGAGTAAAGCTAGCCGCTTGAATTTTTGCACAAATGCCATGTTTACATGTGTCCATGTTTTTATATAGCTGCCATATAAACCAATCCCAGACCGATCCGAGACCCAAGTCTTGGCTTCTTGAGCCTCTATAGGGCGCAATTCTTATCCGATTGGAATGAATTTTGTACGACGGATCCTCTCATGACCATTAACTTACGTGTTTATTATGGTCTGAATCGCTCTATAGCCTGATATAGCTCCCATATAAATCGATCTCTCTATTTTACTTCTTGAGCCCACAAAAGGGAGCAATTTTTATTCGAATTGGCTGACATTTTATACAGGTCTCCAACATATATTGTAATTTAATTGTGGTCCGAACCGGACCATATCTTGATATCGCTCTAATAGCAGAGCAAATCTTTTCTTTTATCCTTTATCCTTCCGGGAAAAGAACTCGACAATTGCCATCCATGATGGAGGGTATATAAGATTCGGCCCGGCCGAACTTAGCAAGCTTTTACTTGTTTTTTTTTTAGGTTTGCAAAATATTCCACTTTTGCGATAGTATCCATCGGAAAAATATCAATCCTTATTCATTAAAAAAATTAAATATCGATAGTGCCATCGATATTTTGCCAGCTCTTTTTAAAAAATACGGCTGCATGCAGAAAAAACAAGTAAAAGCGTGCTAAGTTCGGCCGGGTCGAATCTTATATACCCTCCACTATGAATCGCATTTGTCGAGCTCTCTTTCCGATATCTCCTTTTAGGCAAACAAAGGGTAAAAGAAAACGATTTGGGTATAGCTGCATTAAAGTTTTCAACCAGCAGTCACTACAGCCAATTATGGGCTACTTCGTCTACTACCTTGATATGGGAGGATTATCTAAATCTGAAGCGATTTGGATGATCGTATGGGATAGGATAGTATCGGTCCATGTTTTGATATATAAACCTTTGTTGGATCTTAAGGTCTAGAGGGCGTAATTATTATCCGATGCGGCTGAAAATTTGCATGAGATGTTTTGTTATAGCTTCTAACAACTGTGCCAAGTACAGGCGAATTTGGTCCATACCTTGATATAGCTGTCATATTATCCGATCTTCAGATTTGACTTCTTGCGCATTTAGAGATCGCAACTGATATCAGATTTTGTTCAAATTTTAGAAGTAACGTTTTGTTATGATTTCCTTTAACTGTGCTGGGCATGCTTTAAATTGGTTCATAATCTGATATAGATCTCATATAAGCCGATCGCTCGTTTTGACTTATTGCGCCTCAAGAGGGCGCGCTTTTCATGGCATTTTTGTATGACTCCTGACAGCTATGGCGACAAGTACGGTCCATTTCGGTCAATTACTGGATATAACTCCCAAATATTTGAAAAAGTCATTCAAAGAACTTTTCACAAACGATCCATGGTGGAAGGTATACAAGATTCGGCTCGGTCAAACTTTATACGCCTTAACTTGTTTTTTTATTCCCACCACAGAAGGATGAGGGTAGATTCACTTTGTCACTCCGTTTGCACCACATCGAAATATCCATCTTCGACACTATAAAGTATATATATTCTTGATCAGCATAAAAATCTAAGACCATCTAGACATGTCCATCCGTCTGTCTGTTGAAATACCGCTACAGACTTTAAATATATAGATATATAGAGCTGAAACTTTGCACAAATTTTTTTTTTGTCCATATGCAAGTTAAGTTCGAAGATGGGCTATAACGTACTATATCTCGATATAGCCCCCATATATACCGATCGGCCGATTTAGGGTCTTAGGCCCATAAAAGCCACATTTATTATCCGATTTTGCCAAAAATTGGGACAGTGCGGCGCCTTAGGCCCATCGACATCTCTCTTAAATTTGGACCTGATCGGTTCAGGTTTGGATATAGCTGTCATATAGACCGATCTCTCGATTTAAAGTTTTGGGTCTATAAAAGGCACATTAGTTGTTAGGCTCTTCGCCATTTTTCTGCAATTTGGCCCAAGCCAGTCCAGATTTGGATATAGCTGCCATATAGACCGATATCTCTATTTTAAGTCTTGGCTCCATAATAGGCGCATATATAATCCTATTTCACTAAAATTTGACACAGTGACTTATGTTAGGCTTTTCGACATGTGTCGTATATGGTTCAGATCGGTTTGTTTATAGATATAGCTACTTAAAAGAGGTTTTTTACATATATTCCCGAGGTGGTGGGTATCCAAAGTTCGGCCCGGCCAAACTTAAAGCCTTTTTACTTGTTTTGATTTTAATTTCGAAAGCCCAAACGCTTAAACACTGTTTACTTTACAATCCGTTTATAAAATACTAGCTAAGCCGGGCCCGCTCCGCTGCGCCTTCATTTACTTTATATGGAACAAAAGTTTCCTTGGAATATTTATTTTCGACAATTAAAGATCTTTTAGTAAAATACCATGCTACGAAAATAGTATATCGCTTGACAAACAGTTTAACAATATAAGTGCCTTTGTCCGAATCCCATATGATCTTTATTGGTCTACGAATTTAAGTTTGGATGTAAGGTGTACTCCATTCTTGAAATACTTCATTTCAGCCCGATATTCTCATGATGACTGATTTAGTGGTGTTTTCGGGGGAGAGGTGGTCCCCCAGATACTTTGCCCTGAAAAATTATCAGCATCGTGCTCTTCTCACAAATAACATTTATTTTAACCCCATATTGCCATTGGCTTAAGAGGAGTTTACAGGATGAGGCGTCCCCCAAATACACGGCCCCAAAATTGGTTATCAAATTCGTTTTCGTATCTAAAATACCTTTCATTTGAGTCACATATTGTTAGGTCGAAAAATTTTTGCCCTTTGGGGGTGTTTTGGGAAAGGGGTAATGCCCTAAATACATGGTCCTACATTTGGATATCAAATTCGTATTCTACTCCCAAAAACCTTTATTTGAGCCCCATATTCCGGTGGTCACTTAAAAAATTGCTGTTTGTGGGGTAGTTTGGGAAAGGGGTAGACCCCCAGAAAATTGGTCCCGAAAATGTGTATCAATTCTTGCTCTACCACCCAATTCCTTTCATTTAAGCTCCACATTGTCATGGTCGGTAAATATGCCCGATTTAGGGGTGTTTTGGGGAGCGGGGTGGTCTCCCAAACACTAAGCCCGACAAATATATCAGCAACGTGCTCTATTCCCATATATAATTTAAACTCCTTATTGCAAAAGTCAGCAAATATGTCCGGTTTGGGGTATTGACCATAAAAACTATGAATATTAAGTTCCACTCTCTTTAAGACCCAAATTGTCTTGGTGAGCAAATATGTCCTATTTGGGGGTTGTTATCGTGGTGGGACGTCCCCTAGACAGTTGGCCTCTATCATTGATATCAAATACGTGGTCTACACCCACCTACCTTTAATTTGAGCCCCATATGTCCATAGTCGGCAAACATGACCGGCTTGGGGGTGTTTTGGGGAATGGGCGGCCACTCAGTGCATTGGCCTTAAAAATATATATCGGATTCGTGTTCCACTTTAAAAGCCTTCTTATTTGAGCCTCATATTGCAATAGTCAGAAAATACTTACTATTTGGGTGGTGTTGTGGGGGTGACGTGGCCCCATAGACACTTTTCCCGAATATTGATATCAAATTCGTGCTTTACTCCCAAAAACCTTTCATTTGAGCCTCATATTGCTATGGTCGTAAATTTGTCCCCTTTGGGGGTTGTTTTTGGGGAGAGGCGGCCCCCCAAATACTTGGTCCCATATTTGGATATCCGATTCGTATTCTACTCGCAAATACCTTTTATTTAAGCCCCATATTCCCATGGTCAGTAAATAAGTCCAATTTGGGAGGTGTTTTGGGGAAGGGGTCGACCCCTAGAAACGTGGTCCCACATTTGGATATCAGATTCGTATTCTACATTCAATTACCTTTTATTTAAGCCCCATATTCCCGTGGTCAGTAAATAAGTCCAATTTGGGGGGTGTTTTGGCGAAGGGGTAGATCCCTAGAAACGTGGTCCCACATTTGGATATCAGATTCGTATTCTCCTCGCAAATACCTTTCATTTGTGTCCCATATTGTCGTGATTGGTCTAAAAATGTGTTTGGTAGGTTTTAGGGTGGGGCAGCCCCCCTAGGTACCCCATTCGAAATTTGGATACCAAATTTTTGTTTTTAGGGTACTATATGAGAGTACACAAAATTTCGCTTAAATCGCACCACCTATCTCCGAGATCTTGCGTTTCTGAAAATTAGGTAAGGGTCCGCCTCCCTTTCAGATATCAAAAAATGTAGTACCCAATTTTCACCACGGGGTCATTATGTACCATCTGTGAAAATTTCAAGAAAATCGGTTCAGCTGTTTCAGAGTCTATAAGGAACACACAAACAAACAAACAAGCATACCTACAAACAAACACAAATTGATTTTTATATTGTATATAAGATTTAGTCTTGCAAACAACCTCTTCCGAAAATTGCGATTTTTTGAACTTATTCCACTGTGCGTTGCTAACTTCGCCTGTAAATTGCCAAAGCAAAGACATGGAGATATTGGCCAAGGAAAAGAAAATTGCACGCATACCCTAAGCAAAGATGCTACACCAGACGACCGCGACACTGCAAACGAGATGCTTTATTTATTTAGAAAGTTGGCAAGAGTAAGCAACCCATGCCACTTAACTTGCCCGTATGACTTCTTACTGCTCTGTTTTAGGCCTAGGAATAATAAAGTAACTGTGCAGGCTTTAAAAGTAAGGTGCGTTGGAAGCTTGTTTAATTTTCGAGGCTACTGTATGTAAGTGAACAAGCGGCACAAAAACAAACACTCTGCAGAAGAGGGTGTTTCGTAATACCATTAATACTTGTGCATGGATGCATTGTATATAATATACAACAAGTAAAAGCGTGCTAAGTTCGGCCGGGCCGAATCTTATATACCCTCCACCATGGATCGCATTTGTCGAGTTCTTTTCCCGGCATCTCTTCTTAGGCAAAAAAGGATATAAGAAAAGATTTGCTCTGCTATTAGAGCGATATCAAGATATGGTCCGGTTTGGACCACAATAATATTATATGTTGGAGACCTGTGTAAAATGTCATTCGAATAAGAATTGCGCCCTTTGTGGGCTCAAGAAGTAAAATAGAGAGATCGATTTATATGGGAGCTGTATCGGGCTATATACCGATTCAGGCCATAATAAACACGTATGTTAATGGTCATGAGAGAATCCGTCGTACAAAATTTCAGGCAAATCGGATAATAATTGCGACCTCTAGAGGCTCAAGAAGTCAAGATCCCAGATCGGTTTATATGGCAGCTATATCAGGTTATGAACCGATTTGAACCATATTTGGCACAGTTGTTGGATATCATAACAAAATGCTACGTGCCAAAATTCATTCAAATTGGATAAGAATTGCGCTCTCTTGGGGCTCAAGAAGTCAAGACCCAAGATCGGTTTATATGACAGCTATATAAGGTTATGGACCGATTTGAACCATACTTGGCACAGTTGTTGGATATCGTAACAAAGCACGTCGTGCAAAATTTCATTCCAATCGGATAAGAATTGCGCACTATAGAGGCTCAAGAAGTCAAAACCCCAGATCGGTGTATATGGCAGCTATATCAGGTTATATACCAATTTGAACCATACTTGGCACAGTTGTTGGATATCATAACAAAACACGTCGTACAAAATTTCATTCCAATCGGATAAGAATTGCGCCCTCTAGAGGCTCAAGAAGTCAAGACCCAAGATCGGTTTATATGGGAGCTATATCAGGTTATAAACCGATTTGAACCATACTTGGCACAGTTGTTGGATGTCATAACAAAACACGTCGTGCAAAATTTCATCCCAATCGGATAAGAATTGCGCACTCTAGAGGCTCAAGAAGTCAAGACCCAAGATCGGTTTATATGGCAGCTATATCAAAACATGGACCGATATGGCCCATTTACAATACCAACCGACCTACACTAATAAGAAGTATTTGTGCAAAATTTCAAGAGGCTAGCTTTACTCCTTCGGAAGTTAGCGTGCTTTCGACAGACAGACGGACGGACGGACGGACGGACGGACGGACAGACGGACGGACATGGCTAGATCGACATAAAATTTCACGACGATCAAGAATATATATACTTTATGGGGTCTCAGACGAATATTTCGAGTAGTTACAATCAGAATGACGAAATTAGTATACCCCCCATCTTATGGTGGAGGGTATAAAAAGAATTGAAATAACAACAAATTGTGCTCTCAAAATTTTACAGCAAATGTCAAGCTTATAGGCGTTCGGCCCGGCCGAACATAACGCCTTTTTACTTGTTCTTTCATTTATTTCTTTTCTTTTTGCTGTAAATTTGATTTTTTTTTTAATTTTTCGGCAAAGCTTCTTGCTTTAAAAACAAAATAAACAAGTAAAAGCGTGCTAAGTTCGGCCGGGCCGAATCTTACATACCCTCCACCATAGATCGCATTTGTCGAGTTATTCTCCAGGCATCTCTTCTTAGGCAAAAAAGGATATAAGAAAAGATTTGCTCTGCTATTAGAGCGTTTAGAGCAAGATATGGTCCGGTTTGGACCACAATTAAATTATATGCTGGAGACCTGTGTAAAATGTCAGCCAATTCGAATAAGAATTGCGTCCTTTGGGGGCTCAAGAAGTAAAATAGAGAGACCGATTTATATGGGAGCTGTATCGGGCTATAGACCGATTCAGACCGTAATAATATGTTGAAGGTCATGAGAAATCCGTCGTACAAAATTTCAGGCAAATCGGGTAATAATTGCGAACTCTAGAGGCTCAAGAAGTCAAGATCCCAGATCGTTTTATATGGCAGCTATATCAGGTTATGAACCGATTTGAACTTTATTTGACACAGTTGTTGAAAGTAAGAATAAAATATTTCATGAAAATTTTTAAACAAATCGGATAGGAATGGCGTCCTCTAGAAGCTCAAGAAGTCAAGTCCCTAGATCTGTTTATATGACAGCTATATCAAGTTATGAACCGATTTGAACCATACTTCTCACAGTTATTGGATATCATAACAAAACACGTCTTGAAAAATTAATTCCAATCGGATAAGAATTGCGCACTCTAGAGTCTCAAGAAGTCAAGACCCAAGATCGGTTTATATGGCAGCTATATCAGTTTATGAACCGATTTGAACAATACTTGACACAGTTGTTGGATATCATAACAAAACACGTCGAGCAAAATTTCATTCCAATCGGATAAGAATTGCGTACTCTAGAGGCTCAAGAAGTCAAGACCCAAGATCTGTTTATATGACAGCTATATCAGGTTATTGACCGATTTCAACCATACTTGGCACAGTTGTTGGATATCATAACGAAATACTTGGTGCCAAAAATTCATTCCAATCGGATAAGAATTGCGCACTCTAGAGGCTCAAGAAGTCAAATCCCCAGATCTGTTTATATGACAGCTATATCAGGTTATTGACCGATTTCAACCATACTTGGCACAGTTGTTGGATATCATAACAAAACACGTCGTGCAAAATTTCGTTTCAATCGGATAAGAATTGCGCACTCTAGAGGCTCAAGAAGTCAAGACCCAAGATCGGTTTATATGGCAGCTATATCAGGTTATGAACCGATTTGAACCATACTTGGAACAGTTGTTGGATATCATAACAAAACACGTCGTGTAAAATTTCATTCCAATCGGATAAGAATTGCGCACTCTACAAGCTCAAGAAGTCAAGACCCAAGATCGGTTTATATGGCAGCTATATCAAAACATGGACCGATATGGCCCATTTACAATACCAACCGACCTACACTAATAAGAAGTATTTGTGCAAAATTTCAAGCGGCTTGCTTTACTCCTTCGGAAGTTAGCGTGCTTTCGACAGACAGACGGACGGACGGACGGACATGGCTAGATCGACATAAAATGTCGCGACGATCAAGAATATATATACTTTATGGGGTCTCAGACGAATATTTCGAGTAGTTACAAACAGAATGACGAAATTAGTATACCCCCCATCTTATGGTGGAGGGTATAAAAAAATCAAATTTACAGCAAAAAGAAAAGAAATAAATGAAAGAACATGTAAACAGGCGTTAAGTTCGGCCGGGCAGAACTTTGGATACCCACCACCTCGGGTATATATGTAAACCACTTTTCGTCAAAATCCGGTGGATATCCGATTCCCATATTTGGATATCCGATTCGTATTCTACTCGCAAATACCTTTTATTTAAGCCCCATATTCCCATGGTCAGTAAATAAGTCCAATTTGGGAGGTGTTTTGGGGAAGGGGTCGACCCCTAGAAACGTGGTCCCACATTTGGATATCAGATTCGTATTCTACATTCAATTACCTTTTATTTAAGCCCCATATTCCCGTGATTGGTCTAAAAATGTGTTTGGTAGGTTTTAGGGTGGGGCAGCCCCCCTAGGTACCCCATTCGAAATTTGGATACCAAATTTTTGCTTTTAGGGTACTATATGCCCGGCCGAACATAACGCCTTTTTACTGTAAATTTGTTTTTTTTTTTTAATTTTTCAGCAAAGCTTCTTGCTTTAAAAACAAAATAAAAAAAAATCAAATTTACAGCAAAAAGAAAAGAAATAAATGAAAGAACATGTAAACAGGCGTTAAGTTCGGCCGGGCAGAACTTTGGATACCCACCACCTCGGGTATATATGTAAACCACCTTTCGTCAAAATCCGGTGAAAAATTCATACCTTATGCCCCATAGCAGCGAAATATGTTCCGATTTGAAACAAATACAACAAGTCATTGGTCAATTGTGTATAACAAAATATTGGTCTTTTTAGTAGCTATATCTAAAAATAAACCGATCTGAAGCATATACGACACGGATGTCGAAAAATCTAACATAAGTCACTTGTTTCAAATTTCAATGAAATCGGATTGTAAATGCGCCTTTTATGGGGTCAGGACTTCAAATCGAGATATCGGTCTATATGGCAGCTATATCCAAATATGGACTGGTTTGGGCCAAGTTGCGGAAAAATGGCGAAGAGCCTAACAAATCTCGCTGTCCCAAATTTCGGCGAAATCGGACAATAAATGCGTCTTTTATGGGGCCATAACCTTAAATCGAGAAATCGGTCTATATGGCAGCTATATCGAAATCTGGCATAACTCACTGTCCCAAGTTTCGGCAAAATCGGATAATTAATATGGCTTTTATGGGCCTAAGACCCTAAATCGGAGGATGGCAGCTATATTCAAATCTGCACCGATCTAGCCCAAATTTCAGCAAAATCGGGTGACAAATGTGGCTTTTATGGGCCTAAGACCATAAATCGGCGGATCGGTCTATATGGGGGCTAAATACAGATATGGTCCGATATAGCCCACTATCGAACTTAACCTGCTTATGTAAAAAAAAAAATTGTGCAAAATTTCAGCCCAATATCTCTATTTTTAAAGACTGTGGCGTGATTTCAACAGACAGACGGACGGACATGGCTATATCGTCTTAGATTTTTACGCTGACTAGCGTAAGACTATATATACTTAATAGGGCCGGAAATGGATATTTCAATGTGTTGCAAACGGAATGACAAAATGTTTATACCCCCATCCTTCGATGGTGGGTATAAAAATACACATATTGTAAGCTACGACTGCTGAACCCCTATATACATGCATTACGCCATAGTTTCCTTCACGGGAAAGGAAAAAATGCATATTTAGAAAATGCAAACGACGCAAACTGCATGCCATTCATAGCAGAATTCACAAGCGCCACCAACCAGTCAATGTGCGAAGTTCAAATTCTTTATCTATATAAAGGGTGATTTTTTTGAGGTTAGGATTTTCATGCATTAGTATTTGACAGATCACGTGGGATTTCAGACATGGTGTCAAAGAGAAAGATGCTCAGTATGCTTTGACATTTCATCATGAATAGACTTACTAACGAGCAACGCTTGCAAATCATTGAATTTTATTACTATTTATTTTATTACCAAAATCAGTGTTCGGTTCGAAATGTGTTCATTCACCGTAACGTTGCGTCCAACAGCATCTTTGAAAAAATACGGGATGCATGGGCAGTTCTTGAACGGCTTCTGGTTGCTCTTCACTCCAAATGCGGTAATTTTGCTTATTTACGTAGCCATTCAACCAGAAATGAGCCTCATCGCTGAACAAAATTTGTCAAAATTTGAACACATTTCGAACCGAACACTGATTTTGGTAATAAAATTCAATGATTTGCAAGCGTTGCTCGTTAGTAAGTCTATTCATGATGAAATGTCAAAGCATACTGAGCATCTTTCTCTTTGACACCATGTCTGAAATCCCACGTGATCTGTCAAATACTAATGCATGAAAATCCTAACCTCAAAAAAATCACCCTTTATAATTTATCTATGTCCTTTGTCCTCGATAAGCGCACTGCATTCTACCGAAGAAGGTTTGACATCCAAGACCACTGGGTATACAGGTTAGGTTAGGTTATATTTTATAGAGGGGATGGAAATTCATCAGCTCCATGCCACTATGGACATACATCTAAGCCAGTAATCAGCTGGTGTATATCAAAGTCAGGAATTCCGTGCCAAAGCCAAAATTCTCAATTGTTCTCCATACCACGCCACTAATTACTTTAATGTTCTCCAACTTTGATCTTCCAGATGGCAACACAAGAGCTCCGTCAATCCAAGACTGTGCCCTTGGCAGCAGTGTCAGTGTCGATCGGAAACCTCTTCCATTATTTCCAGGTTTCCTATCGTTGCACAATGGCGAGGGCAGAGCAAACAGGTGGCAAAAAGACTTCCGAAAAAAATTTTAGTTACGAATTATGTTGAAAGTGTTACAAAAAAAATTGAAATATTTCTTTGAGAAAAAAAAATTTGTTTTGGTTTATAATTTAAAAATATTAAGGCCTTAAAAAAAGAAAAAAAAAATTGAAAAAAAATTTTTGATCCACTTTGTAAACATTTTTCTACAAATTTTGTATTCGCACCTAAACGGCGTGGCGCCCTTATCAAACAATAATTTCATAGGCTGAGTACTTATCTATCATATGCCGTTTAAACCATTTAAACTTATTCTGTTCAAAAGATATGATTTTTGCAACGAAAAAACCCGAACCGCGCCACTGTGCGTCGCACAAAGAAATTTCAATGAAAATTTCTCTTACGACAAATTTTCAATGAAGTTTTCTCTAAAGTCAAATTCTCAATGAAAAATTCGACAATTTTTTTAACAAAATAATTGAAAAAGTCTGTTTTGGCAAGCAATCCAAAGTTTGGCACTTGTTTTATGACGAAATGTCACCGGCGATGGGTCCTTTCCTGGACCCAATAGCGACTAGAATTTTCTGTAAAAAGATTGGGAGCGTTTTAATCCATTTCAAAGTTACAGAAGGATTTTCGGAATTTTCCAAATTTGAATCACTGGTGAATCACTATCGTACAAAATTTGTTCAAAGAAATGTTTCTTGTTATGGAATTTATGGTGAAAGAATTCTTGAGGAGGTTCAAATCATTTAAGTCACCCGGACCTGATGGAATATTTCCAACGTTACTACAGAAAGAGGCAGACTATGTTGCCCCACATGGCCAATATTTTCACAGCGTGCTTGGGACTAGCATATCTTCCGAAAGCCTGGCAGGAGGCAAGGGTGGTTTTAAATCCCAAGCCCGGCAAGGCAAGTTAAGAGACACAGCAAAGGCCTACAGATCTATAAGTCTTACGTCCTTTCTACTCAAAACCATGGAACGTGGACACCATGATAAAGAGTAGAACATCCAGCCAACTGCTCAAATACAAACAGCATTCCTATGTCAAGGGAAGGTCGGTGGAGACTGCCCTGCACGAGGTTGTGCATAAAATGGAAGAATCCTTCGATTCCAAAACATACACACTGGTGGTATGCATTGACATCGAGGGGGCTTTTAACAATTTGCGGACCGACACACTGATCCAATCCTTAGACCAGTACCGGGTGGACCCGGTCCTTAAAGACTGGATAAACCCTATGCTAAGGAACAGGTGGATAAATTGTGTGTCCCATGACATATATATAAGGGAGGATGTGGAACAAGGCACGCCACAGAGGGCATTTTGTCGCCACTCCTGTGGGTGACCACCATAAATGACCTATTACGGATGCTGACTTTGAGCCCGTCTGCTACGCAACGCTACGATGTTATAATTCTTCTAAGGGGTAAGGATCAGAACCAGCTATGCAGAAGGGCAACAAAGGTCTTACATTGCCATCTGGATGATCAGGCTACACGGATGGATCAAAGCTAGAGGACAGAGTGGGCCTACATTGAGAACCCAGGGATGAGATCTGTTTTAGGCTGCCTGATCGGTCCTACAGGCGGAGATCCGGGCGATCACAGAATGCGTAAGGTGGTGTGGTGCTCACACGTGAACGTGTGAACATCTATACGGACAGTAAAATTGCCATAAGGGCAATAACATCTAGAACGGTAAGGTCATGAACAGTCTTGCGGTGTAAGAAGGAGATTAACGCCTTCTCTGAGGATGGGAAAATCCGCATCGTTTGGGTGCCGGGCCATAACCGAGTAATGGGAAATGAAAGGGCAGACGATTTGGCGGTGAAGGCCAGAGGACTGCCGTCGACTGGTTAACCCGAAGCCTTTCGAGTCAACGCAGTCCGAGTTAAGGGCGTGTTCGACGAATGCGCATGCAATATTGTGGAACAGCGAAACGGTTGGTAGGAAGGCGAAAATCCTATGGGGGGATCCAGATAGTGAGAAGACTAGGCTATTACTGAAAGGAAGTAAGGAAGGGGTCAGTATAGCTTTTGGTATCACAACGGGAAACATAGGACTACGAGCTCACTTATGTAAAATCGGTGGAGCAAGTGATAGCAGTTCATGCGGGGAAGAAGAAAAGACGTTGAAACATATCCGTTGTCATTGCCCGGCTTTCGTGTCTAATAGATACCGACATTTAGGTGGGAACACTATACCGCATTAATCAACTTAAGGGAGTGGCATGGAAAGCAATTAAGGATTTTTCAAGAAGCACGGAATTCCTAACATAGATTTTCCGAGTTTTTTTGTATTTAGAGCGCACAACAAGCCAATTACAGGCTTAGGTGTATGTCCATAGTCGCATTGACGGATTAATATCTGCACCCACTTTTATGTCTAACCTAACCAACAAGATCCGGCGATCCGGGCGATCACGGAATGGGTGAGGTAGTGTGGTATGAAAGCGAGGACGTCGAGTGTAAACATCTTTACTAAACAGGTCATAAGGGCAATAACAACCAGTACGGTAAGATCACGAACAGTCTTGGATTTTAAGAAGAAGATTAACGCCTTCTCTTAGTATGGCAGGATCCGCATTGTAAACATTTACATTTAAAAGAGATATCTCTACCCGTTCTCTCACAACATATTTTTACTAGTTTTTTGATTCTCTTCCACTGTGCGTTGGAGCATTTTCTATGTCATTGCCCGGCTTCCGCGGCTAACAAATACCGGCACATAGGTGGGGACACAATACCAGACATGAACCAACTTAGAGTCGTGGCATGGATTTTGTGAGTGACACGGAATTCCTAGCCTCTTTTTCGAGGCTACTTTTTTATACCCTCCACCATAGGATGGGGGTATATTAATTTCGTCATTCTGTTTGTAACACCTCGAAATATGAATCTAAGACCCCATAAAGTACATATATTTTTAATCGTCATGTCATTTTAAGTCGATCTTGCCATGTCCGTCCGCCGCACGCTAACTTTCGAAGGAGTAAAATATTCCACAAATACTTTTTATTAGTGTAGGCCGGTTGGGATTGTAAATGGGCCAAATCGGTCCATGTTTTGATACAGCTGCCATATAAATCGATCTTGGGTCTTGACTTCTTGAGCCTCTAGAGGGCGCAATTGTCGTCCGATTTGACTGACATGTTGTGTTTTGATATCACTTCCAACAACTGTATAAGTATGGTGCAAATTGGTTAATAACCTGATATAGCTGTCATATAAACCGATCTTGGGTCTTGACTTTTTGAGCTTGAGCTTGACTTCTTGAGAGAGCGCAATTCTTATCCCATTTGACTGTAATTTGCACGTGGTGTTTTCTTATCCGAATGGACTGAAATATTACCCAATGACTTCTACAATGTTCAGCATTCAATCCATTTATGGTCTGAATCAGACTATAACTTGATATATCTCCAATAGCATAACAGTTCTTATTCATTATTATTTGTTTGCCTAGAAACAGATACCGCGCAAAAAACTCTACAAATGCGATCCATGGTGGAGGGTATATAAGATTCGGCCAGGCCGAACTTTGCACGCTCTTACTTGTTAGTATTTAGATCGCACAACAAGGCGCTTACTGGCTAAGGTATAAGTTCATAGTGGCATGGGGCGTATTAATAACTGCACCCTGTTTTCCACTTAACCTAACCTACCAAACAATAATTGTATTGTTTTGCTATACTTATTAAACAGTTGCTGTAATGACGCCCTAATTTCGTTTTTAAAGAATAATTCTGATTTTTAGTATTAAATTTACCAATGTTTTTTTGAGATCTGTAGTAAGACGAGTAGCTTACTAGCCATAAGAAACATGATCAATGTGTTACCGAATCATCTTTAGCTTCTTCTTCGCCCAATATACGCCGCCAGTCAGCATATTGTGCCAGTCATACTGCTACCAGTCTTCTTTCTAGCTGTCATAACAGAGTACTTTAATTTATGCCTTTTTCGCTTTCAAGCATTGCTGTGGCCGTTTAACTCTATGAAGTGTGTACAGTGGGAATGGTTGTTTATCCGTATACATGTTGACTTTTGCCGGTAACATTAAAATGTTGCTCCACCCTGCGGATGTCAATGAACACAGAGTTGTTAACATTGATGCCATCAACATGTTGCCAACAACAACTTGTTGATTCTCTGTTTGTGTTGCCAAGCAATGGAAATGTATTTGTCAGCAATCCTAATCTTTATAAACTTCTTTGTTCATGTTGCAACAAATTCACCTTAATATCAATAAAATGTTTGTTGTATTTTTGTCTGAATAGCAAATAGAAGAGATGTTATGAACATGGGCCTGGATGTTAATCAAATAAGATACATTACTGCAGTATTATTTGTTAACATTTACTATACCCCGCTTTTTATAATTCATCAAGATACCTATGTGGATTTTTTGAAAGTACATATCGCACATGTACTTGACGAGTGGCACAAGTCAGACGTGAAGGATCGAATATCAATGCAAAGTTGTACGAGTAGTTGTCGATAATATTTAATAAATTTTCTTTTAAAACGGATTTTATGTTTATATTACAAACAAAGGTTTTACCCTTAATTTTTCCTTTGCAGGCATATTACATACGATCAATTGTAAATAAATAATAATAGCACTTATTTTTATACCCTCCACCATAAGATGGGGGGTATACTAATTTCGTCATTCTGTTTGTAACTACTCGAAATATTCGTCTGAGACCCCATAAAGTATATATATTCTTGATCGTCGTGACATTTTATGTCGATCTAGCCATGTCCGTCCGTCTGTCCGTCCGTCCGTCTGTCTGTCGAAAGCACGCCAACTTCCGAAGGAGTAAAGCTAGCCGCTTGAAATTTTGCACAAATACTTCTTATTAGTGTAGGTCGGTTGGTATTGTAAATGGGCCATATCGGTCCATGTTTTGATATAGCTGTCATATAAACCGATCTTGGGTCTTGACTTCTTGAGCCTCTAGAGGGCGCAATTCTTATCCGATTTGAATGAATTTTGGCACTACGTGTTTTGTTATGATATCCAACAACTGTGCCAAGTATGGTTCAAATCAGTCCATAACCCGATATAGCTGCCATATAAACCGATCTTGGGTCTTGACTTCTTGAGCCTCTAGAGTGTTCAATTCTTGTCCGATTGGAATGAAATTTTGCACGACGTGTTTTGTTATAATATCCAACAACTGTGCTAAGTATGTTTCAAATCGGCCCATAACCTGATATAGCTGCCATATAAACCGATCTTGGGTCTTGACTTCTAGAGCCTCTAGAGGGCGCAATTCTTATCCAATTTGAATGAATTTAGGCACGTAGTATTTTGTTATGATATCCAACAACTGTGCCAAGTATGGTACAAATCGGTTCATTACCTGATATAGCTGCCATATAAACCGATCTCGGGTCTTGACTTCTTGAGCCTCTAGAGGGCGCAATTCTTATCCGATTTGAATGAATTTTGGCACTACGTGTTTTGTTATGATATCCAACAAGTGTGCCAAGTATGGTTCAAATCAGTCCATAACCCGATATAGCTGCCATATAAACCGATCTTGGGTCTTGATTTCTTGAGCCTATAGCGTGCGCAATTCTTATCCGATCAGAATGAAATTTTGCACGACGTGTTTCGTTATGACATCCAACAACTGTGCTAAGTATGGTTCAAATCGGTCCATAACCTGATATAGCTGCCATATAAACCGATCTTGGGTCTTGACTTCTTGAGCCTCTAGAGTGCGCAATTCTTATCCGATTGAAATGAAATTTTGCACCACGTGTTTTGTTATGATATCCAACAACTGTGCCAAGTATGGTTCAAATCGGCTCATAACCTGATATAGCTGCCATATAAGCCGATCTTGGGTCTTGACTTCTTGAGCCTCTAGAGGGCGCAATTCTCATCCGAATGGAATGGAAATTTGCACGATGTGTTTTGTTATGATACCCAACAACTGTGCCAAGTATGGTTTAAATCGGTCCATAACCTGATATAGCTGCCATATAAACCGATCTTGGGTCTTGACTTCTTGAGCCTCTAGCGTGCGCAATTCTTATCCGATCAGAATGAAATTTTGCACGACGTGTTTTGTTATGACATCCAACAACTGTGCCAAGTATGGTTCAAATCGGTCCATAACCTGATATAGCTGCCATATAAACCGATCTTGGGTCTTGACTTCTTGAGCCTGTAGAGTGCGCAATTCTTATCCGATTGAAATGAAATTTTACAATTTTGTTTTGTTATGATATCCAACATCTGTGCCAAGTATGGTTCAAATCGGCCTATAACCTGATATAGCTGCCATATAAACCGATCTTGGGTCTTGACTTCTTGAGCCTCTAGAGGGCGCAATTCTTATCCGAATGGAATGGAATTTCTCACGACGTGTTCTGTTATGATACCCAACAACTGTGCCAAGTATGGTTTAAATCGGTCCATAACCTGATATAGCTGCCATATAAACCGATCTTGGGTCTTGACTTCTTGAGCCTCTAGAGGGCACAATTCTAATCCGATTTGAATGAATTTTTGCACGAAGTATTTCGTTATGATATCCAACAACTGTGCCAAGTATGGTTCAAATCGGTTCATTACCTGATATAGCTGTCATATAAACAGATCTGGGGATTTGACTTCTTGAGCTTCTAGAGGGCGCAATTCCTACCCGATTTGGCTGAAATTTTGCATGACGTATTTTATTTTTACTTTCAACAACTGTGTCAAATAAGGTTCAAATCGGTTCATAACCTGATATAGCTGCCATATAAACCGATCTGGGATCTTGACTTCTTGACCCCTAGAGGTCGCAATTATTATCCGATATGCCTGAAATTTTGTACGACGGATCCTCTCATGACCATCAACCAACGTGTTTATTATGGTCTGAATCGGTCTATAGCCCGATACAGATCCCATATAAATCGTTCTCTCTATTTTACTTCGTGAGCCCCAATGGGCGCAATTCTTATACGAATTGGCTGAAATTTTACACAGGTCTCCAACATATAATTTAATTGTGGTCCGAACCGGACTATATCTTGATATCGTTTTAATAGCAGAGCAACTCTTTTCTTATATCCTGTTTTGCCTAAGAAGAGATGCCGGGAAAAGAACTCGACAAATGCGATCCATGGTGGAGGGTATATAAGATTCGGCCCGGCCGAACTTAGCACGCTTTTACTTGTTTTTTTTTTTTTTTCAAAGATAGCACCTCTAAAAGTTTTACACAACGCGTGATACAAACGAAAAATTAGATACATGTCTATAAAAAGATACCATACATATGAGAATACACGCCGATTTGACGTACACAAGGAAAGCCTTCTGTATACAGAAAGTGACATCATATATGTAAAGCACGTAATTGGGAACCTACCACCATTTATTCCACTAAAATATAACAAAAATGGTCCTTGTTGAAGGACACATGCGTGCTGTTACGTACAAAAGTTTTTCAAAATCAGCCAAAAATGTTGCACTTGAGACTGTGGAAGACTATTCGAGTGATCGGTTTATGTGGGAGCTATAGACTGGCTTGGACCATATTTGGAAGTCATAATAGAACAATACATGCCAAATCGGGCAACAATTACAGCTTCGAAGTTCAAGAAGTAAAATCATCGAGCTATATAAAAATCAATCGAGCTATATAAGGTTAATGATTGATTTGGTTCGCACTTCGCGCTTGTTGATAACAGAGCACTGTAGGCAACATTTCATTTCATTTTCGAATAAAAATTGCTTCTTAGGGCCCACGAAGTAAAATCGAAGGACCATTTTGTATGACAATCCCCAACTAAACTATATAAATAAGAATTATCTGTGCGAAAATTCAAGTGGATATTTTTATTCGTTCGTCTGCTATCGTGATTTCGCCAGAACGATGGACGGAAATAGCTTAAAATGTTCTCGTATGTATATAAAGGGTGATTTTTTTGAGGTTAGGATTTTCATGCATTAGTATTCGACAGATCACGTGGGATTTCAGACATGGTGTCAAAGAGAAAGATGCTCAGTATGCTTTGACATTTCATCATGAATAGACTTACTAACGAGCAACGCTTGCAAATCATTGAATTTTATTACCAAAATCAGTGTTCGGTTCGAAATGTGTTCATTCACCGTAACGTTGCGTCCAACAGCATCTTTGAAAAAATACGGTCCAATGATTCCACCAGCGTACAAACCACACCAAACAGTGCATTTTTCGGGATGCATGGGCAGTTCTTGAACGGCTTCTGGTTGCTCTTCACTCCAAATGCGGCAATTTTGCTTATTTACGTAGCCATTCAACCAGAAATGAGCCTCATCGCTGAACGGTGAATGAACACATTTCGAACCGAACACTGATTTTGGTAATAAAATTCAATGATTTGCAAGCGTTGCTCGTTAGTAAGTCTATTCATGATGAAATGTCAAAGCATACTGAGCATCTTTCTCTTTGACACCATGTCTGAAATCCCACGTGATCTGTCAAATACTAATACATGAAAATCCTAACCTCAAAAAAATCACCCTTTATATATGTGGGCAGATGTCTGTCTCTAACGAAGGTCATACTTCATACCCAACCTAAATATCAATGCTGAATGCGGTGCATATACGCCCATTTTAATAACCTCCACCGAAGGACGGCTGTACATTGCACATATCCATATCCACATATCCATTTCCGACCTTATTGAGTACATACAAGCTACGCCAGAGAAACTTACTTATTTAAAAATAATCTCCCCACCGCGTCCGGAGGCGGATGTTCTTAAGTTTGATTTTCTCTCCAGTCAATTACCATTATGCTCTTATCTACATTTTTAACGGTCTTTCACTTGTTCCTACCCAACGTGTCCTCCTCTCAGACTTCAGATTACAGTCCGTACGATTTCTGTTTATGGTGTTATTTGAAACACCTGGATTATGTCGATCCACCACGGACGATAGCACACCTCAAAAAAACATTCGCGACGCCGTTGCCAATATACCGATTGATATGCTGCAAAGAGTCGATACGAATTTCAAAAATCGACTTAATCATTGTATGCGCAATGGGGGTCCCATTTTCCCGAAGTCAATTTTTCTGTGCCAAAAAAACTGTGATATTGTTTTCTCACATAAAAAATAAAATTAAAACAGTAACTGAAGTGCTTTTGTTTTTATTGACCTTTCATATGAGTAAGATTCTCTGGCGCACCCTGTATATAATTTATCACTGTGAAAATCTAAGACGATGATATATTCGTTAATCTGTCTGTATGTTGAAATCACGACACGGAAGATGGTTTAAAGCAGAATATATCTTAATATATCCCCTGTATAGACCTATATTCTGATTTAAGGTTTTAAGCTTCCAATAGGTGCATTTATTAACCAATTTTGCTGAACATTCCAGAGCAATAGTGACAGATTTCCCACATATCAATGAGAGCTGTCCGATTCAAGTTTAACATTAAAGATAAAGGATCTCCTTTAGCCGAGTCCGTATGGCGTGCTGCAGTTCGACTCCTCTTTGGAGACAAGAACGGCCTTTAAATCTGAAGATAGGTATATACGTCAGTTATAACCAAAAATTACCCGGGCCACACCGATGTTGAGGGGGTCTTATACATGCACTGTTCCAAAGTTGCAGCTTGCAAATACTTATATTCCGATGTGGAATATAAGAGACCACCGTTGCTTAGAGGTTAGCATGCCCGCCTATGACGTCGAAGCAAATAAATTGAGGCCTCGAGGGGCTCAAGACTCAAATCGAGAGATTAGTTTATATGGAAGCTATATCAGATTATAGACCGATTTGGACCGTACTTAGGATAGTTGCTGGAATTCTTAACAGATCACTATATTCAGCCAAATCGGATGGAAATTGAGGCCTTGTGAGGCTCAAGAAGTCAAATCGGGAGATCGGTTTATATTGGACCTATATCATGTTCTTGACCAATTTAGACCGTACTTGACACAGTTGTTTAAATCATAACAAAACACTACAGGAGCTCAAGAAGTCAAATCGGGAGATTGGTTTATATGGGACCGTACTTAGCACAGTTGCTGGAAGTCTTAACAGAACACTATATGCAGAATTTAATTTCAGCCGCCAAATCGGACAAAAATTGCCGGGGCATTTACCAGGTACTATGCCATGTAAAAACTTATAAAAAAAACGTAAAAAAGGTGTCGCACTGCGGCACGCTGTTGGGGGTCTGCCGTAAAATGGAGCCTAAAACGTTAATCGGAGCCGGGAAAAAATAGATCCAGAGAAAGTACAGAGCTGCGCAAAAACTTTATCCAATGTTAATGCTGCATGTATCGAGAGACTGATATATCTATATGAATTAACCAAAGAAAATACAAGAGGAATTATGACTAATTAATTGAATATGACCTCTATTGGATGTTAATTGCATCACAACAGAGAATTTTCACCTTGTCATCAGAATATATAGTCTCTTGCTAGACGTTAATTTTTAGATTTTTGGTCATCTAATGACGGTAGGAGTTTGCCATCTCAGTCCACAATTTCAAAGTCTGGCACATTATATCGACAAACATCTTTTATGGATCTTGCAAGCTCCCTTCCCGAACTATCTGAATTTTTGATTTGCTAATCGAAAATTATCAACGTTATGTTCAAGCTCCTCGATTGTTATTTCAATAACAAAAACTCAATTTTTTACTATCTGATGCTGACACCAATTTTGGAGTGACACTATATCTCTGCCATGGAATGTACTCTTGGAAGTTGAGTTGGAATTGAAAAAACTTCATCTAAAGTCGTGATCAGAAGATAGAGTCCCTTGCTATGATTCATACGATGATGTTGAAGGAGTTATGTATGGAACATACTTAGCTGTTCCCCCTTCATGCGTGTGATATTATGTTCGTGTTGGATAAATTTCGTGTCCACCCCAGATAAGTGACCAGATCTACCAGGGCCCTCTGCCTTTGTAAGAACTTTCTGTCTTCGTCAATCTTTATAACGCCCAAGGCATCGGCATGTGCAAATCGTTTGAGCGTATGCGGAGGCCACCATAGCGCAGAGTTTAGCATGACTGCCAATGACGCTGAACGCCTGGGTTCGAATCCTGTGGAGAACATAAGAAACAACTTTGAATCGACTCATCCAAGCTCATTCGATCCGATAAAATAATTTGTAAAAAAAGGATTTCGTCGTTGAAATATGCATAACGAGATCAAAGAGATAAAGTTCGGACTGAAGATAATAATGACCTTCTCGGTCATGAAAAGACCTGAAGATTTTCACATTATCAGCAAACATTAAAATATTAGAATGCTTTATTATGGTAGGTAGGTCAACGATGCTTAACGAAGTTTATTGACGGCAGTCCTCTGGCCTTCACCGCCAAATCGTCTGCCCTTTCATTTGCCCTTACTCCGTTGTGGCCCGGCACCCAAACGATGCGGATTTTCCCATCCTCAGAGAAGGCGTTAATCTCCTTCTTACATTGCAAGACTGTTCGAGACCTTACCGTCCTGGTTGTTAACAGTCTTGCAATGTAAGAAGGAGATTAACGACTTCTCTGAGAATGGGAAAATCCGCATCGTTTGGGTGCCGGGCCACAACGGAGTAAGGGCAAATGAAAGGGCAGACGATTTGGCGGTGAAGGCCAGAGGACTGCCGTCAATAAACTTCGTTAACCCGAAGCCTTTCGGGTTGACGCACTCCGAGTTAAGGGAGTGGGCAACGAATCTAAGAATACGATATCAGTCTGTTTATTGCCCCTGAAAGCATCGTTGACAAGACATATAAAATCTAACGGATTTGTTGCGGTCGAGTGTGATTTTCTGAATCCGTGTAGATATGAGGAAAGCAATGAGGAAGATTCAGTTTATATATTTTCCATTAACTTGGGAATAGCACTAAATATGGAGATACCACTGCAATTACAATCACCATTACGACTGCCAGATTTATACAATGGCACAATATATGATATTTTTCATATCTGTGGTAGATATCGCCAGATTTTATGAATGATTAAAGAGTATCAATAAAGGATGGATACTGGCTGAGACACCACCCCAGCTAGAAATGTAGATTTTATTGACCTTAAGTTTTGTTCTGTAGTGTCTTTATCTATCAATGGAATATCTGTATTAATATAACTTTTAATTATATAAGAACATTCGTAGTCCCAAGTCTAATGTTTATCAGAATAAGTAGTTGCAAAAAATCATCGAAAATGTTTGTGATATCTAAATCCGTGTCCGCTGACATTGAACCATATTTTAGAAAGTTGAGTACACCACTGAAGCGGCGCTTAAAATTGACAAATTTGTAGAAAGACTTAGGATTGGATTTTAAGTCCGTTCTCATTTTATTCAAGTAAAATTACCAGCTTGTTCTCCTTATTGCGGCCAGACGGACATGGATAGATCGAAGGAGAAAAAATCCACCAATTGATCCCAAAAAAATTCCCTTTTTTCAATTTTGGATGTCGTGGCGGAACGTGTTATCGATAACCGATCATCTTAATATTTCGCATTCCGCTTATTGGGATCAAGAACACTAAGCTCTCTTATAGGATGGGACGGTCTAAGTATATACATGTCCCCCTCAAAAACGTTTGATTATAGCACAGTTTAAAACCTAACTCAGGCATTTCTATACCCACCACCGAGGGATGGTGGTATATTCATTTTATCATTCCGTTTGCAACACATCGAAATATCCATTTCCTACACTATAAAGTATATACATTCTTGATCGGCGTAAAAATCTAAAACGATCTATTCAGGTCCGCCCGTCTGTATGTTGAAATCACGCTACAGTCTTTACAAATAGAGATTTTGAGCTAGAACATTGTACAGATTCTTTTTTTGTCCATAAGCAGGTTAAGTTCGGAGATGGGCTATATCGGACTATACCTTGATATAGCCCCCATATAGACCGATCGGCCGATTAAGGGCCTTAGGCCCATAACAGCCATATTTATTTTCCGAGTTTGCTGAAATTTGGGACAGTGAGTTGTGCTAGGCCCTTCCACATATTTCTTCAATTTGACCCAGATCGGTCTAGATTTGGACATAGCTGCCATATTGACCGATTCGCAGATTTAAGGTTTTGGGTCCATAAAAGGCGCATTTAATGTCCAATGTCGTCGAAATTTAGGACAGTGGGTTAAATTAAGCCCCTCGACACACTTCTGCAATATGGCAGAGATCGGTTCAGATTTGGATAAAGCTGCCGTATAGACCGATCTCTCGATTTAAGGTTTTGAACCCATAAAAGGGGCATTTATTGCCCGATGTCACCGAAATTTGGGACAGTGAGTTGTGCTAAGACCTTCGACAACCTTCTTCAATTTGACCCAGATCGGTCTAGATTTGAATATGGCTGTCATATAGATCGATCTCTCGATTTAAGGTTTAGGGCCCATAAAAGGTGCATTTATTGTCCGATGTCGGGACAGTGAGTTAAGTAAAGCCCTCAACATATTTCTGCAATTTGGCTCAAATCGGTCCAGATTTAGGTATAGCTGCCGTTTAGACCGATCTCTCGATTTAAGGTTTTAAACCCATAAAAGGTGCATTTATTGCCCGATGTCACCGAAATTTGGAACAGTGAGTTTTGTAATTTGTAATTTATTTATTTACACCCGCACAACAAGAATATAAAATTCTTATAATTAAAGTAAGGGTAATATCTCACACAATTGTACATAGTAAACATTTAAAACTAAGAATCTATAGCTATACAATACATCACAGATTTTGAATGAATAACTTACGGAAAAAACTAACAATTGTGGCTTTGTAGATTTGAATTTAAAAGAAAAAAAAAAAGTGAATTTATCAATTAAAGAGGAATTAGTAGACTTAGTTGATCCGAAAAACAAGAAATTAAGGTAAGTATAGAAGAATAAAATAAATATATAAATGAGTCTTAACATTCATCAACTTAATGCAGTAAAATGTTTCCAAAGTCTGGTTTTAAATGTTGCCGAGTTACTGAGTAATTGCAGATCGTTAGGAAGAGAATTCCAGAGACGTACAGCGAATATGAACATATGCCATTCAGAAACAAGCCTCCGATACATTTTGGGAATGATTTTTTTTCCTCTAGTAGATCTGGCGAAATCAATAAATCCATACAGATATTGTGGTGCCTGCGTGTAGATCAGTTTATGCAGGAAAGTTAGCGACCTTAGGAACAACAAGTGCTGTAAGGAGACGCCATACAGAGATAAACAGTATTCAGAGATGGAATCGTGCCGTCTCAAGCCAAATACATAACGAGTAACGCTATTAAAAAAGGTGTTTAGCTTACGTCTACTTACCGAGTCGCAATTAGCAAACAACTCACAGCCGTAGAGAATGCTAGGAACAAGATAAGTCTTTGCCAAGAGAGACCTAACCCGCATCGGAGCAACCGACTGAGTGGCCCAGAGAGCACGCAATTTTGAATATCCCTGACCAACGACAGAGTCGATATGATTACTCCAAGTCAGAGTGCTGTTAATAACAACGCCCAAGTTCTTTGCATGAGGAACGATTTCCAATCTAGAGTCGTTAATGAATATAGCGACATCACATGAAAAACGATACAGCCTGTTTCTGATAACCACACACTTGGACTTTACAGGGTTGAGACACAGGCCATTGGCTTTCGCCCACGTGCTGACTCTTGACAGATCATGATTAAGCAGACGTATGTTTTCAGCAATTTCATCCCTCGGACTGCCGATATATATTTGTACATCATCAGCGTACATATGTACCTCACAATAAGACAATTGACCCGCCAAGTCATTACTGTACAATGAAAAGAGAAGAGGACCCAGAATTGATCCCTGAGGAACACCTTTTGAAACAAGCAGAGGTGCCGATAGAGAAGACTTATAACTGACGGACTGAGTGCGTGTGACAGGTACGACAAAATAAGACGAACGGACGTAGAGGAAAAATTGTAAAGATGTCTCATCTTATCACATAACAAGGAATGATCCACAGTGTCAAATGCCTTAGAATGGTGAATGATCCACTCAGTGACCTCTGCCAAGGCAGTTACATAGCTGTGGTAAGGTCGAAATCCAGACTGTCTCACATATAACAAAGAGTTCTCGTTGACAAAAGACGACATTTGCAAATACAACAATTTCTCAAAGACCTTTGAGAAGTAACAAAGAATCGCAATTGGTCTATATTCCTTGGAATTTTTAGGCAGTGGGATGACTTTGGCATGTTTCCACGCTAATGGAAAGTAACTCGTGGTCAAAACCCTATTGAAAACATAGGTTACATGAGGAATAATAAGGGGGAGCAAGAGTCTTACAAATCTAGGATCAATTCCATCAGATCCGACAGCGTTAGACTTTACAGTCGCGACGCACTCAAGGACATCGGAGGGACCAATACAGCTGAAGCCAAAACCAGAGTCGTCATCGAGGGAGGGGGGACATTGAAGCCATAGAAATTGGGATCAACTGGGATCTGTGGGACATTAACAAAAGCATCGTTAAGCCCATTGATGTCCAAGTTTGTTGAACATCTATTAGTATCTTTCCCAATTCCTATGTCTCGAATAACCTTCCACGTTCTCTTGGAGCCTATTGCAGAAGTAAAGCGTCTGTAATAGTAGTCTTTCTTGGCTATCTTAATCAACTTATTGACATGGTCTCTTGCTAAGCGAAAGGCATCATGTAACTCAGGCGTCCTGAAAAGTCTCCACCTGCGATGCGACATATTCCTCCCGTGAATAGCCGAACGAATATCCCGGGAGAACCACGGTTTCGATCTGGAGCACACTTCTCTAGTCTTGAGTGGAACCGCAAGTTCCTGTAGGTCACGGATATTTCTCTGTAGAAAGTCAGTTTGTTCATCGATAGTTTCCATACGAAATATCAGATCCCAGTCGATGAGCACAGCACTCGAAAGCAAAAAATCATGGTCGAGACGGGCAAAGTCTCTATATGAATAAGTTTCCCTAGTCCTGGTGAGCTCAAATTCATAACATAAAAAGATCAAGTCATGGTTCGAAAAACATGAGGCTGACAGTTGGTCGTATAGGAGGACTTTCGAAGTGTCACTAACAAAGTACAGATCGAGAAGCGTGCTGGAGGATGCGGAAAAATGCGTGGGAATTGTTGAATTGACAGGCAAAAGCCCCAAGGAAGACATTTCAAACGTCAAGCCCGTGTCCTGTAAAACATTAGAGTTGAAGTCCCCAGCAACCACAATGTCTGAGTAAGCAAGAGAGAGGGGTTCAAGGACAGAGAAAAAATCTCGCGTATCCGTACGGTTGTTCGGTCTATAAAAGCACCCCACTAGGAGCTTGGTATCGGCAGCAGACACCTCAACAAAAACATACTCAATTGGGCCACCTGGGTTAGACTTTGTACATAACTGAGTATTCAGGTAGTTTCTCACATACAGAGCGGTGCCGCCCCCACGACGTAATCTATCAGCTCTATGCACGCTATATCCTGAGAGATCAATAAACGCATTAGGTGTTGATAGATTCAGCCATGTCTCCGATACACACACTATATCAATATCAGAGTTCTCAAAAATCATCTTGAATTCGTCAAGCTTGTTATTCAGGCTTTGGGCATTAATATGACAGATATTTAATCCCTTATGTTGCCTAGACAATATCCTGATCATATTCGCCGTTGTATCTCTAGTATTAGTTGTAGCAGTCATATTTAAAGAAGTAAAAAGATTTAATTAAATCCTCAGCAACTCGGAAGATGATAAATGTTATGGGTGAAGATAAATTAGTTTTGATGAATGATAAGGTACTATAATAAAAATTTAAGAAATGCATGGCAAAAGAACTAAATATAGGATAACATAAATGACATGAGATTAGTTGTGGTTTATGAGATGATGTTAGTAGTAGAATTTTGTGTGTGGTTAGTATGACGAAACCCATTTAAAGCATCAGAATTTTCAATGCATACCGGAACGTCGCTGGGACCTTCGACATCCTTCTTCAATTTGGCTCAGATCGGTCTAGATTTGAATGTGGCTGTCATATAGACCGATCTCTCGATTTAAGGTTTTGGGCCGGGGACAGGTTTTGGACTCGGGACAGTGAGTTAAGTAAAGCCCCTCAACATATTTCTGCAATTTGACTCAGATCGATCCAGATTTGGGTATAGCTGCTATATAGACCGATCTCTCGATTTAAAGTGTTGGCCACTTAAAAAGCGCATTTAAAATACGATTTCACTGAATTTTGACACAGTGACTTAGTTTTGAGGCTTTTCGACATCCGTGTCGCATATGGTTCAGATCGGTTTATTTTTAGATATAGTTACTGAAAAGACCAATATTTTGTTATAGTATTTGGTCCAAATCGGAACATATTTCGATATAGCTGCTATGGGGCATAAGGTAGGCATTTTTCACCGGATTTTGACGAAAAGTGGTTTACATATACACCCGAGGTGGTGGGTATCCAAAGTTCGGACCGGCCGAACTTAATGCCTTTTTAATTGTTTTATTTATTGTGGTGAAACCACAGTATCGGCTGACAAAAACCTCTGGTGGGTATTGAACCCACTGGAAATTCGAGCGTGCTACCATCTCAGCTAGCGGCAGAATTATTGTAAGGTTTGAATAATTATCTCGATTCGATATAACCATCTATTCGATTTTAGTGGTTAATCTCTATAAAAAATGTATGCTTCCAATTGACCATTTTGCGTTTTTAATACTGTTAAAACTGCACATTCAGAGGAAACACCACATATAGCATTACCTTATTCACAAATATGAATTTCAGCTCATAACATTTATTTTATTACATTTGACTCCATGAGGAAGCAAAAAATGACGTCCGATAGCAATAGGTAATGTTAACAGAGACAATGCGTTTTGTCATCTCCAATTATGCCATTGTTTTGAAGACCAGCCAACCAGCAATCGTTTGTTTTGATTTAATTGAAGTGTCTTTTTTGAAGTTCTTTCATTTTGCGTTTTAAATTCGGTTTTTGTTTTTGTCAATTCCCCAATTCATAAACATACATACATATAGTGTATGTGTATGTGCATGGTACATACCCACAACCAAACATAGAATAATGTTTCCATAACTATTTGCATTTGTTGTTATTTAATATTTTCATTGCAACCCGTAGATGTTTTTTGCACTTCAATGTCCCACGTGAAAAAAAGAGAATGAAATAAAATACAAAACAAACAAAACAAAAAACAATGACCAAACAGAAACACTTTTATTCGGAAAATAAAACCAACTTAGTCGGCCAAATGAAATGGTATTACAGCTACTTTTGTTTTTTCGAAAAACTTGGACCAAATGCCAAAGGCATTATACACCGCAAAGCCAACAGTGAAGTACTCCTCAAAACGCATCGAAGTATGCGCACCAGGTAAATCGTATTCTTTGTACAAAAGCCGCCTCACACCATGCGACGAAGTCTTCAAACTTTTCTGATGCTCTTCGAATGTTGTTGCAGGGTTCGAGCGATGTTGGTGTGGTGGGAGTCGGGATTCTCGACTGCAATGCGAGGTGGTCAAGTTTGCAACCATTTTTCTGCAAACTTTGCAAACATTACCTTCATAATTTTTGTTAAGCAAACTTTTGCCAGCATTTCCACAATTCAAGTAAATATTTATTTAAGTTGCAATTTAGAAGATTTTTCACTTTTCCTTAAGGTTTGTCAAAGTGTAATAATTCTATTCCCAGGTGGTCAAACTACTGTGTGCATATTAGGGTGACTAGGGTCTTTTTGACTTTTTTTTAATTTTTTCCTGTTGCACGAATAAATGAACTTTTGCGTATTAATGACTAAAATTACGTTTATTCCATTTTAACATTTAACAAGAAAGAGCGTGCTAAGTTCGGCCAGGCCGAATCTTGTATACCCTCCACCATGGATCCCACTTGTCGAGCTCTTTTCCCGGTATCTCTTTTTAAGGCAAACAAAGGATTAAAGAAAATTGCGCCCTTTAGGTAAAATAGAAGTAAAATAGCACGATCGGTTTATAGGGGGGCTGTATCAGGCTATAAACCGATTCAGACCATATTCAACACGTATGTTGAAGGTCATGGGAGAAGCCGTTGTACAAATCGGATAATAATTGTGTCCTCTAGAGGCTCAAGAAGTCAAGACCCCAGATCAGTTTATATGGCAGCTATACAAAGTTATGGACCGATTTAAACCATACTTAGCACAATTGTTCAAAGTCACAACAAAACACGTCATGCAAAATTTCAGCTAAATCGGATAGGAATTGCTCCCTGTTGAGGTTTAAGTAGTCAAGACCCCAGATCGGTTTATATGGCAGAGGTTATGAACCGATTTAAACCATACTTAGCACAGTTGTTGAAAGTATAACGAAACTGTTCATGCAGATTTTCAGTTAAATCGGATAATAATTGCGCCCTCTAGTAGCTCAAGAAGTCAAAACCCAATCGGTTTATATAGCAGCTATATCAGGTTATGGACCGATTTGAATCATTCTTAGCACAGTTGTTGGAAGTCATAACAAAACACGTCATGCAAAATTTCAGTCAAATCTGTTAAGAATTGCGCCTTCTAGTGGCTCAAGAAGTCAAGATCCAAGATCGGTTTATATGCCAGCTATATCAAAACATGTACCGATATGCCCCATTTACAATCCCAACCGACCTACACTAATAAAAAGTATTTGTGCAAAATTTCAGGCGGCAAGTTTTACTCCTTCGAAACTAGCGTGTTTTCGATACACAGACGGACGGACGGACATTGCTAGATCGACTTAAAATGTCATTACGATCAAGAATACATATACTTTATGGGGTCTTGGACGAATACTTCAAGGAGTTACAAACAGAATGACGAAATTAGTACACCCCCAATGTATGGTGGAGGGTATAAAGATAGATTTTCGATAATATGCAACTGTTTCGACTGAAGCGAGCTCTTGTTTCATCGAACATAGAAGTGGACACATATAGGAACACATGGACACAGAAAGTGACAGCGACATATATAACTCACATTTCGTGTGATAGTAACTTAAGCGACAATGTGCGTTAATTAAGTTTGAATCTCATATTAAAGAACTAAATTGGTCTTTATTGTGAACGGCTTATTCCTGTCTGTCATTCTGGAGCTTTAACTAATTAGAGTGGTGTTTACCGTTTACTTGATGCCAACGTGGCGCAGAAGTTGCCATATCCGCATATGACGCCGAACGCCTGGGTTCAAACCACGACTTGAACATCTGAAAATTTTTCAGTCGTGGTAATCCGTTTACTAATGAAGGTTACATTTGTGAGGTATCCTGACACGTAACAACTTCTCTACCAAGTGGTGTCGCTATGCGGCACGCTGCTCGTACTCGGTATAAAAAAGGAGGCCCCTTGAGCTTAAACTTTAATCTGACTGCACTCAATAATATGAGAGAAGTATCTGCTGTTGCTTAATGGAATGTTCCTGAGAAATTTAGTAGTTGCTGCGTACACAGAAAAAAAAAAATAACACAAGCAATATGGCTATAAAAAATGTATTTGAACATAGAAATGTTTTCAATAAAAAATTAATTGAATCAATCATTTTTTAATCGAATCCGATTTTTTTTAATTACGATCGTGATTGAAATTTTTAAAATTTTCAATTGAAGAAATTAATTGTCTTAATTATTTTTTAATTGAAATAAATTTTTATATAAAAGGTGATTGAAAATTTTACCTCTTTCAATTAAACAATAACGGCCTAAACCAGCAACCAATTTTTTGTGGGTATACTTATTTTGTCATTCTGTTTGTAACTCCTCGAAAGAATGTCGTGATCGTCATGAAATGTTAAGTCGATCTAGCCACGTTCGACCGTCTGTCTGTCGAAAGCACGATAACTTTCGAAGGAGTAAAGCTAGGCGCTTGAAAATTTGCACAAATTTATAGCTGCCATATAAACCGATCTTGGGTCTTGAATTGACATTTGGCTGAAATTTTGTATGCGGTGTTTTTTTATGACTTCCAACAATTGTCCTAAGTATGGCGCAAGTCAGTACATATCCGAAATTTTGTACAGCGGCTTCTCCCATGGCCTTCAACATACGTGTCCAATATGGTCTGAATCGATCTATAGCTTGATACAGCTCCCATATACACCGATCTCCCGATTTTGCTTCTTCAGCCCCTACAAGGCGCAATTCTTTGTTTGCCTAAAAAGAGATACCGCGCAAAGAACCCGGCAATTACGATCCATGGTGGAGGGTATATAAGATTCGGCCCGGCCGAACTTAGCGCGCTCTTACTTGTTTTAATTGAATATGCAATTTTTTAATTGAAATTTTTTCAATCTCCTTTTTTAGAAACTGCTATTGATATTATCATTTTCGTAATTGAAGCAGTTTCAATTAAAAAATTAATTGGAACAATTAATTTCGTGATTGAAACCGATTTTTATTCTTTTCTGTGTAGGCTGGTTGACTGCATTTTGGACGAATGGATGTACTACTTTGTTTTGTTGCATTTCATTTAATTTCCAGATATCCCGACAGGGTTTACAACAAATATTCTCCCCCTTCCTGTTAAATGCTTATAATTCGACGTTTGCGTTTACTAATACGCAGCAGTTTCCTCAATTGATGTTTTGAAATTAACTGATTTTGGCTATAGAGCACGTGACAGAAACCGTTGTTCGTCCCAACAACTTATGTTGCTATAACTGCGCGAATTTTAGCAAGAGCGAATGCTGCGAATTGTGGCCCAAACATTACTCTTACTTCAATATTCTGTCTGCAGAAGGTCTGTTAGATAATAAAACTCTTTTCGTATGTTAATCTCAAAACTCTGTTATGTTAACGGCTCTCGCTTTGCCTGTTAGATTTTCTGCTAGCATGCGAGCACAACGCACATTGCAGAGTAGCTGCAGCAAATGCCTTGGAAGCTCCGTTTCCAACCCCAGACAGCACAACTGTTTTTTGAACAAACAACAAAGCAGCTGCAAACACTCTACGGATAAGAATATTTACAGAAGGTGCTCCTCTCTCGCTCATCGTACAGCCTGTGAAACTGAAATTAAACAGAACCACAAAAGTGACGAGAGAAAGAGAGCACTCTCACTTAGCAGCACAGATGATGGAAATGTTTGTGTACCTTTAGTTAAGCGAAAGATCTCTGTTGCAACGGACTTGTGTCACGGACGGCATTGCGTTGCGTTTCCGTTTTCCCCTCTTGTTTGTGGAATTGTATTTGTCATGTATTGTAAGACACGCGGTTTATAACAACAAATGAAAAGTAAACAATACAAGAAATAAAAAATATTTGTGTGTATGGCAAATAAGTTTGAATTAACAACGCAGCGGAGAAGTGCGAAACAAAAATGTGAATAAACCAAAAGTTGTGTTTCCGTTAATAAGACAACAATAAATTGCAACTAAACGAAAACCGAGAAAAAGGTAAACCAATGAAAAATATAACAAAATAATAGTGAATAAATTTGGTATGACAAAATATTAAACCAAATGCATAAAACAAAAATCCAGTGAAATTCATTTAATATGTGAATAAAAGTGTAGTGAAAGAAATCACAGCATTCAACTTTTCCTAAGAAAAGAAAACAAGTAAAAATTGCCACAATAAAGAAGGATTAAACGCCAATACCCACATACTTCTGCATTTAGTGCAATTAAAGTCCAATAACCAGTCAGCTCTATGAGACAGAACATGATAATTTCCAGTTTCTTCAGATTCTACAGCTCCGGCTCAATGTTTGGATAACTCACTGAAAAGTCAACACAAATATGTGGATGTCAATGTGTTGGTGGGGGAACAGGTAACAGACAACTAAGAAGACAGACATCGATGGACAGACAGACAAACGGTCAAGACCGCAGAAATGAGGCAACGAAATATCACCGCAGCAGTCAAAGGCTTCTCAGAAGAGTTAAATTGGATAACATGTCCATGAACATACTCACACATTCGGTCTCATGCAACACTTCAAACCAACAGTTATCCAAGTGAGAGGAGTGAACTCTGCATGAAAGAAAAAAAAGAAACCCAGGCTCAACTCAACTATCAAATCAACCAAGTGCTTTGAAATCAACGTGAATGCTAAGACGGCGTCGTTTACCTGTCAAACTGGTTCTCAACTGTAATCACCGCCGCGCGCTTGCCATCATACAACTGTGTATATTTGTGTGCGTGTGTGTGAGCTCACCTTAAGTCGTACTTACATTCTCCACCTCCTCTCTACACCTCGCCAAACCTATAGTGGTCGATGGCTGATTGTTATATGGCTACCTTCAACATTGTTTTGTTGTTGTGTGTCTCTACGACGTCGTCACCGCCACCATCGCAATGTTGATGTTATTGTTGTTGCTTGTCATCGTCACTAGTTTTGTTCAGTTGCGTGTGTGTTTGTTAGTGTAGTCTTTGGCCCATAGTAAAACAAGCAGAAATTCAAGTCTTATGCTTAGCTGGCTGTCTGACTGTCTGTCTTTATGTTGTTATTACGGGTTGCTTTTTTGTGTTGAATCGTTTCTTCTTAAGAAAATACGAAACAAGGCACAGCGAACGAATGAACGTTCAAAATAGAAACAAACGAAAAAACACAACTGTGGCAAAGCAGAGAGTAGTAGTAACAATAACCGAAAAGAAAGAAATAAGAAACTACAAAGCCAAACGAGTTTTGTCTTTGATTTTCTTGTTTATGTTTATAGCCAAGAAGTGATGCAGAGATAGATGGATAAAAACAAGACCAGCATTTTAAGATCCATCTACACTGGGAGAAACAACCCATAAGGAAATCGCGCCAAAAACTACAATCCAATAGGACACATATATTTTTTAAGGCGAAACAACAGCGATGATTAGAATAAGGCAGAAGTTAGAGATGGCTGGAGGGAAAATAAATATTGTCTAGACTTGTTTTGTCAGAAATCAGAAACTGGGATGTAGGCATCTAATAGAGTAGTTTTTTTATTTGGTAAGATTACGAACTTGCTATTTTGTTTTTGCGAAGAAAGATTTCTTGTAGCTGGACTTACTCATCATTCAAACTGAACGATATCAACGCCCGAATGGCATTTCAACGAGGATTTTAGTCGATTTATTTACATACAAAAACATAATGAATGATGCTTGACATACAGTACCGGGCAAAATAACAGCACAATAAGGATTACCTGCATACTGGTCTACAATATACATATACGATTGTTTCTTATTGTGTTCAGTATTATATGGAAGTTGTATAAATGTGTTATCTATTGGAAACATATGCATATGTCCAGCATAGTAGATTTTTTTCTTGCTCTAAGTGATATTTCTTGTTGGAGCCAATATTACCGCGATAAAAATGATGACACCAAATAACTTTTCTCTCACAAATCTGGTTATTTTTATTGCATGAATGACAAATTGGACAATTTTAACATTCTTTAATTGCCTTAAATACAAATGTGTTAAAATTTTTTAACCATTTTACATTGCAATGGGTCATTGACAGCCCTCCGCAGATGAAAACCAAAAATTTTACCCCAAAGCTGGTGATATATTGTGAATGGTGCGAGCGACTTTTTTGAAAGGATCTCCTTTGGATGAAATAATTTTTAGCCATTTCGATGCATGGGTGCCTTATGTTGACAGCTTGTTTTTTAGAGAATTGATTGTTTTATCTTGTAAGCCATCATTAATTCCACCAATTTGCAAACTTATAACTTAAACCACATATTTAGAACAAAAATATAAAGGGTTTGTAAGTTAAATGGAATAAAACCTCGAATTGAGCTATTTATGTTTTCCTTTTCCATTTGCAATCTCCGATCTATGAGCTCGCCTCGAAAGAAAAACAAACAAAAATTGTAAAATTTAATGATCATTCGCCCTAACAGGCATAAAAATTGACACATTAAAAAATTCGACAGGGCCGGGATTCGAACCTGGGCACGCGAGCAACAGCGAGAGCCGTTGTCGTTCGACGCCATCAATGCAACTTCCAATAGATGCACAAAACCAAGTGGAAGAAGTGTAATTGCCACAGAAAAAAGTCTGTCATTACACGAAAATACATGCATTGGGAAAAAGTACAGCTAATAGACCGGTTAGTCTTGCGTGGGTAATGTGGTAATTGTATCATAGTTGCGTTTTCTCAATTAATACGATTCAATTACAACATACCAACGCACGGCCCTTGAAGCCACCACACCTAATATGGTTGAAAAGTCTTCTAACCAAAGACTTAACGCGTCCCATAGTGGACGGTGTGTGTTGCTATCTTTAGCTTTCCTTTCTCATTTGCAATCTCCAATTATTGGGCTCATCTCGAAAGAGAAAAAAACAAAAATTAAAAAAATTTTATTGGTGCTATTATTTTGACCGCAGCTCTAGTTCGTGTGTCTGTCGATGGTAACCAAACTTTCAGACTAGTAATGATGGCTGTTCGAAAAGTTAAGCAAATACGTACTTATTTACTTGTCTAGATTACATGGGTTTGTAAATGAGACATATCGGCGCATGTTTAGATATAATTCCCACATAAAAGGATTGTAAATTTTGCTTATTGAGTCTGTGGAGGAACTATTTCTTTGCCTTATTATCAAAAATTTCCATTTAGAGTTTTGTTGTGGCCACCGTAGCTCAGAAGTTAACATGTCCACCTTTGACGCTGAAAGCCTGAGTTCAAATCCCTGTGAAAATATGTGAAAAATAATAATAAATATGTAAAATTTAATAAATAAAATCCCATCTTTTTTTTTTTTATTCAAGTCTATAGTTAAGAAGTACCCTTACAGGAAAATAACAATATATTTAGAAATGTATTAACCTAAGAATTTAAAAATAATATAATTTTCCTTTTTAAATTTTCTCGATTCTCAGATAGATCTATTATATCTTTCAGTTGATTAAATTGATAACGTAGTTGCTGAAAAGGATCATTATTGACATAGTTGGTTCTATAATAAGAAATTTTCAAAAGATCAAAATCTCTGGTAGGTTTGATAGGAACGTTAAAGAAAATTCGACTCAAAAGAAAGCAAGAATCTATTTGACCATGAATTAATTTAGTCAAAAACGTAATGTTTAGCATGGCTCGACGACTTTTTAATGTAGAAAGCTTTATAAGATTTAATCGGTACTCATACGAAATAGAATAAAAATTGTTTTTGATCCGATTCTATCAAATCGGAATGAATATTATAGTACGGATCCCATACCAAAGAACCGTACTCGAGATTACTTCTGACTAGCGATGTATATAAGTTTTTCGTCACAGAGAAATCATTAAGTTCTTTACTCCAGCGTTTCATGAACCCAAGAGCACCACGTGCTTTGTTTACAACCATTGAGATGTGTTGACGGAAGCTTAAGCGTTGGTCGTTCATCTTAAATAAATAACTGTCAATTAGAGTATCTCCCATCTACTAAAAGGTATATGTGTCATTGTATATTTATAATGCCGATCACATCAGGTCAAACAAGCCTTTTTAAAAAAGTAAAGCTTGCTGTTTGCATTTTTCACAAATATATTTTTTTTTTACACAGGTCGGTTAGGATTTAAAATGAGCTGATCGGTCAATGTTTATATTGTATATGGCCCCCTTTTAAACCCGTATCGCATTTAAATTCTTCTAATAATACCTCGAACATCTTTACCAAGAGTGGTCCATATCGACCCACAACCTGAGATAGCGGACATATAACCTTCTTTCTGGATTTAAATTCTTTAGCCTCAACAGTGAACAAATCTTTTCCAATTCGAATGAAATTTTGTACCATGAGTTTTATTATGGCTTACAACATCTATACCAAGAATCGTTGGATATCCCGATTTCGCTTCTTGACGTTCTAAAATTTGCACAATGATGTATTTTTCGAACTCCAAGTACTATAGCGTGTATGATCGGAATCGGTCCATACCTGATTAGATCCCATAGAAAAAGAACTCACAATTTGATCTCTTCAGCACGTACAGTAAGCAATTCCATAAATTCCAAAAATTCAAAGAATTTCCTGTTTTGATCAGACGTTATTCTTTTCTAGTTTTTGCCTATAAAAAGAAATCTTGCAAAGAATTTGACAAATGCCATCCTTGGCAGAGAATGTATAAGATTCGATCCATCCAAGCTTAACATCCTCTTAAATATCACTCACCTTATATAGGACACATACATTGCTGACATATATTATTGATGCTCTTGTCACAATTTAAACAATATGTTCTGTACCCCAGTAGTCCAGCTGGAAAAAAAATAGAAGAAAGCAACTTTTTGAAACATTCATTTCATAGAATTCGATTCATAGAATTGTAAGTGAAAGCATCAATGACGACATATGTATGTATTTGAGTTTTATGCTTCACGATTTTAATTGTATCTAAGGTTTGTAGTGAATTACTCATCTATTGCTCATTATGTGTGTACGCGTACACATACTCGCATTAATACCAAAAAGTCCAAATAGATTTATAAATTGAGTCTTAAATCATGTATGTGTATTGGTTGCTATCTCTTAATTAGTCCTTGAATTCATGAGTATCCCTCTGCAAATTGACAATTTCACTCATTAGTCTTACACTGATTATCCACCCCAAATTCGTGGCAATTCTTGTTTAAATCCCGGCAACAAAATTGGCATTTGTTTTTATCTGAAGTTAAAATAAACAATAACAATGCATTGATGTGATGAGCCAGAAATCAAATGTCAACCCTCGTTGTCAGGTAAACATAGAAATAATCCTTGATATGAGTTTTTTTTTATTTCTAAACTTCAAAAAGGGATTCACATTTCACAATATTAATACCTTGTGGGAATAATAAAACATTGAAATCTACTCTGTCGGTATATGTTGATAATAAATTATATACAATATATATATATATAATCAACTTTTTGAGTGGTTGTCTAGAATTTTTAGTAAATCGTTTTTTAGGTTAGAGTGTCCTTCATAACATCCTAAAAGCACGCGTTCGTAAAGCCTACTTTAAGTTGTTAAGAACTTTTTTGTTACTGCTGTTAAATAAAATAAGCTTATCAGGAATTTTCTTGCTATTATCATGAACTAAGATTTATTTATATAAAGCTAATGTTGCGTATTCATGGCTGGTTAGATTTCACTAATCGAATTTGTCGATGATCTACCCATGAGTTACGGAAAATTTATTAAAATCGGGCTCTAATTCAAAATTTATTTAAAATTCAGAAGGAACTCTTTTTTTTATACAGTCAACATACTCCGAGCAAGGGTCTCTTAATAATCGGGTAGAAAATTAAAAAGAATACAAATTGGTCACTTGTCCTATATCAATGAGAGTAGTCTGATTCAATCTTCAATGATAAGAGACCGACACTTCTTTATAAAGAGGTTCTACATAACTGAAATAGCCATAAATATAGCCAACATTTAACGAAGCAATGGCCATCGCTGAAAAAAATTTTATCGGATGTTAAAGTCAAACATTAGCATCATTGGCAGACAATATAAACTTTGCGCTAAAAAAGTCCCCCGATTAAATTCACCTTGATTGTTACATTGTTCTTTTTAATACATGACATTTTTATTTTGATGGACCCAACACAAGTATAATACTTATTGACTTGCAACTCTTAAACGCAATTCAATTAATGCATATTAAAGTAACTCCACATATATTTATTTGCAACTAATAACGTCGTGTGTATTGATCTGCGACCCTATAAATCATATCGAGTCCTTCCGCGAAAATGTTTTAAGCGAAAAAACCTAGTTTTACAGGAGAAGGTTTTTATTGAAAAGCTTTTCATATAGTCATATATGGACGCTTCAATTTGGTATTGGTATTAACCATATTTACGCAGATGTTAGCATGTCCGCCTATGACGCTGAACGCCTGTGTTCGAATCCTAGCGAGACCATCATAAAAATTGTCCGCAATGGATAACCCGTCCTAATGCTGACGAATGCTAATGAGGTACTATGCTATGTAAAAACTTCTTCTCAAAAGAGGTGTCGCACTGCGTCACGCCGTTCGGACTGGGCTATAAAAAGGAGGCCCCTTATCATTGAGCTTAAAGTTGAATCGGATTGCACTCATTGATGCGTGAGAGTTTGCCCATGTTCCTTAATGGAATATACATGGGCAAATTTGTAATTTGCATTATCTGCTGTATAACAGGGTTTTATAGGAGTATCGCTTACATTTATTTTTCACTTTAGAAGGCAGATACACCATCATATAAAATTAAAGTACATATCGCAATTTTAATCCAATTATTCGAAAAAGTACACTAGAATTGTTTCAGGTTTAGATATATCTCGTCCGATTTTGGCTTATATTGCAATATTATGGTCATTTGTCAACTAATCTTTACGAAATTCGGAACAAAGTATTTTCTTATTACTCTTGGGAATGCTTCATAGATATCGGTTGCGATTTGGATACAGCTCCCATAAAAATATTTCGGCTGACTTGCCAGTTTATTAAGCCTTTTAAAATTTTGCACAATTGTTTTCCCTATGACTGCCACTATGCCTTGATGAAATTCAATCACGCAAACGACCAATCTGCTCGAAATTTGAAGAGGATTGAAACTATAATGTCCCGTAATCTCTAAATTATTTCACTAAAATCGGTTCACATTTTAATACTGCAGCCATTATATATACATCGCCCTATTTTGACTTGTAAGGTCGTATCCACTACATCACCCTTCAGAACATCTCCGCCAAAGTCCAGCAAATTGGGCTCAGATTTCTATAAAGCGATAATGATATCACCCAGTTTAAACTTATAGAAAAGTATTATTAACCTTACCTTAAAAATGGCAATTGTCCCTTGTTATATATTCGTAAATACCAACAGAAAAGATATAACTTATTCCTATAACTTGTTTTTTACAAAGCTTCTTAGACAAAAGTGAACTTGTTGGTAAAGTTGTCGAATTATTTCTTATAAAGTTAAAGAAAATAGTTAATTTTGATGTGTCCACTCAAAAATGTGAACAAACCTTGAATGGCGCTTACGCCAAAATCATATGCGCTCTCATTTCGTAACGGTTTAAGGTACAGCTCCGTTATTTGGAGAGCTAACATAATGCGATATTCTGTATCGATATTCATCAAAAAACGAAAACCAGAAAAATGTCGCTAACATCGTTTTCGCAGGATGGGCTCGATGTGAATAGGCCATTTACTTAAAAAAAAAAAAATATAATAGTACTAAAATTCAAACTTTGCAGGTGAGGCCTTTTAACAAATTCACCTCAATTTGAAGGCTATGAAAATACATGTGACTTGCATAATTGATATCAAAGTTATGCGGAAGACAGATATGGTTAGATTTTCCGTTTTCATTAAAAGCAAGTTTTTGTAGATTTTAAAATGTACATCTTTTTGGCAGTTAGCTCGTTATCCTTGAAATTCAAAATTGTACAGGCTAGCAAAATGTACACATATGACCACTTATATCCAATCTTCAACATGAGTACTATATTCTCCTTTTACAACTTTGGCAAATATTGTACACATATATTGAGTTTTCGATCAGCAAATTTGTCCATGCCATAAGTAATAGGAGGGATACTTCTCTCATATCAATAAATGCTATCCGCTGTAAGTTTAAGCTCAATGATAAAAGACCTCTTTTTTATTGATGGGTTCACAGCTTGTCGCGAAGAGAGACCACTTAGCAGAGAAGTTTACAAGGGTGATTACCTTAGGCAAATACCTCATAAGTCTCGCTAGCACTAAGAGGGGAGACTACAGCTGAAAATTTTTCCTGATGTTCTCGCCGGAACCCATGCGTTCAACATCAGAGGAGGATATGATAATGATACATTCATACGGCGCATTTTTCAACCGAAGTAAACGGTGCCCGATCCAAATATACCCAAACTCTTATATATATATTCTTATTTATGTAGGTGGCTTGTGATTGTAAACAGTATAAATCTGTTCAAATACAGCTTCAACAGGAACTAAAACCAAAATATTCGAGGGCAGCTATATAAATTGCCGACCTATCAAAAATGATTTATTATTCTTCAATGTATCCTCAAGGATAAAATTAGGAATTTTTCTGTATTTCTCAACAAAGCATTTTAGCCTTATTTACCTTTGTTGTTAGTTTTTTTCACTTTTCCACGCTGATCATATTTAGATCATTATTTCTAGGTTAAACAACGTGTTTAACTTCGTCCCATCGAAGGGGGAAATTAAAAAATAATACTAAAAAATAAACAAAATAATATTTATTATAAACCTAATTTTTATTTGCGTGGCAGACGGATGTGCGCAAAAATCAGATGAACAATGGAAAGCTGTATACTTGACAAGATCAAATGACAAGTCGCGTTGTTGCCATCAAATTTAATTAAGCCTAGTTGTATTTACTTCTGTAGATGGCGCTGTAGATGTAGTGTTGTTGAAGAGCAGTTGATGTCGCTTCAACACAACGAAAAAAGAACTGCCATCTGTGTGTCAGATCCGGCTGATTTGTTTTTCCCTCGTATTTATCTGATCGGATACATTTAACTTACGGGTTGTTTTATTAGGCAAGCATGTGGATTCGCTATCTTCTGGATATATAAAATGCACTTCCCGCTTAACGCATAGCACTTTTACGTTGAACAACACTATGAGTACTCTGAAAAAAATTAAACATATATTCCCAAAACAAACAAAAAATACATTTCGCTTACGGCCAATTTCTTATCAAATTCTACATTCTAGAAAGATTTTTTCATTAAATGATGAAACTATATTCGCTTTTGGAAAATTTTCACTATTACTTTTTTAAGATAATAGATTTTGACGATTTCATCTAGTAGGACATTCCCTCATTACTTATGAAAAATTTTCATAAAAGTTTAAAGCTTTCATTCAGATTTTTGTAGTGTTTCAAAAAAGTAACCGTGAAAAACACACAAACGAATAATGTACCAGCCTTTACTAAATAAAGTATGTTTTTCATCTTTTATTGGGATTCAGTGAGTGATGATAAATGGACGGTAATACGGCAAGTCGTTTAGTAAGCATGATCCCCATATATAACAAAACGAGAAAATTCTAATTTTTGGTAAATATAACAAACTTATCGTTAAATTAAGATCTTAACTCTTCCCATATATGACCCGATTTAGATAAACTACTGGTAATGCTTTTTGTGTAAACACCGACTTACGAATCTTGAGTAATCTGGGAATGGCTTCTGCTAAAAAATTTTAACATATTAAAGGTGTTTTATTTACCCATAAAGGACATTTTCTCGCTTAGCTTGTTCCCGCTTGATATCGCCGTTTATTGAAACATATGGTGTCATGTCATCGGTTAATATTGCGGCTATTTTTATACCCTGCACCATAGGATGGGGGGTATACTAATTTCGTCATTCTGTTTGTAACTACTCGAAATATTCGTCTGAGACCCCATAAAGTATATGTATTCTTGATCGTCGTGAAATTTTATGTCGATCTAGCCATGTCCGTCCGTCTGTCTGTCGAAAGCACGCTAACTTCCGAAGGAGTAAAGCTAGCCGCTTGAAATGTTGCACAAATACTTCTTTTTAGTGTAGGTCGGTTGGTATTGTAAATGGGCCCTATCGGTCCATGTTTTGATATAGCTGCCATATAAACCGATCTTGGGTCTTGACTTCTTGAGCCTCTAGAGTGCGCAATTCTTATCCGATTGGGATGAAATTTACCACAACGTGTTTTGTTATGATATCCAACAACTGTGCCAAGTATGGTTCAAATCGGTTTATAACCTGATATAGCTGCCATATAAACCGATCTTGGGTCTTGACTTCTTGAGCCTCTAGAGTGCGCAATTCTTATCCGATTTGAATGAATTTTGACACGTAGAATTTTGTTATGATATCCAAGTATGCCAAGTATGGTTCAAATCGGTTCATTACCTGATATAGCTAAACAGATCTGGGGACTTGACTTCTTGAGCTTCTAGAGGGCGCAATTCTTATCCGATTAGAATGAAATTTTGCACGACGTGTTTTGTTATGATATCCAACAACTGTGCCAAGTATGGTTCAAATCGGTTCATAACCTGATATAGCTAAACAGATCTTGGGTCTTGACTTCTTGAGCCTCTAGAGTGCGCAATTCTTATCCGATTTGGCTGAAATTTTGTACGACGTATTTTATTCTTACTTTCAACAACTGTGTCAAATAAGGTTCAAATCGGTTCATAACCTGACATTGCTGCTATATAAACCGATCTGGTATCTTGACTTCTTGAGCCTCTAGAGGTCGCAATTATTATCCGATTTGCCTGAAATTTTGCATGACTTATTCTATTCTTACTTGTTTTGCCCAAGAAGATATGCTTGGAAAGAACTCGACAAATGCGCTCCATGGTGGAGGGTATATAAGATTCGGCCCGGCCGAACTTACCACGCTTTTACTAGTTTTTTATAGATCTGTATGACAGGGGCGTAGGTGATTTACACGGCATTTGGTATGTAATCTGAGAGTCTCAGCTAAATTCAAAATCGGTTCAAATTTGGCCAAATAAAAGTCTTATAGGGGCTCAAGGGTCAATAGGGGCTCAAGAGTTAATATTGCGGCTATTTTGTTTTTATAGATCTGTATGACAGTGGCGTAGGTGATTTACACGGAATTTGGTATGTAATCTGAGAGTCTCAGCTAAATTCAAAATCGGTTCAAATTAGGCAAAAAAAAAAGTCTTAAAGGGGCTCAAGAGTTAAATCGGTGATTCGGTTGAGTGTTGGAGCTATCGGTGATTCGGTTGAGTGTTTGATCATAAAAATTCGGACTTTACCTATCAGCGCTGTGCCCTGTTCCTTGATAGAATGTTCATGGGAAATTAAATAGTTTAGTAGAGTGGTGTCAGATTCACGATTAAGCTAAATGATAAAGGAGTTCACCAACATTAACAGGGAACTACCACTGAAATTTTGCACGACGTGTTTTGTTATGATATCCAACAACTGTGCCAAGTATGGTTCAAATCGGTTCATAACCTGATATAGCTAAACAGATCTTGGGTCTTGACTTCTTGAGCCTCTAGAGTGCGCAATTCTTATCCGATTTGGCTGAAATTTTGTACGACGTATTTTATTCTTACTTTCAACAACTGTGTCAAATAAGGTTCAAATCGGTTCATAACCTGACATTGCTGCTATATAAACCGATCTGGTATCTTGACTTCTTGACTCTAGAGGTCGCAATTATTATCCGATTTGCCTGAAATTTTGCATGACTTATTCTATTCTTACTTGTTTTGCCTAAGAAGATATGCTTGGAAAGAACTCGACAAATGAGCTCCATGGTGTAGGGTATATAAGATTCGGCCCGGCCGAACTTACCACGCTTTTACTAGTTTTTTATAGATCTGTATGACAGGGGCGTAGGTGATTTACACGGCATTTGGCATGTAATCTGAGAGTCTCAGCTAAATTCAAAATCGGTTCAAATTTGGCCAAATAAAAGTCTTATAGGGGCTCAAGGGTCAATAGGGGCTCAAGAGTTAATATTGCGGCTATTTTGTTTTTATAGATCTGTATGACAGTGGCGTAGGTGATTTACACGGAATTTGGTATGTAATCTGAGAGTCTCAGCTAAATTCAAAATCGGTTCAAATTAGGCAAAAAAAAAAGTCTTAAAGGGGCTCAAGAGTTAAATCGGTGATTCGGTTGAGTGTTGGAGCTATCGGTGATTCGGTTGAGTGTTTGATCATAAAAATTCGGACTTTACCTATCAGCGCTGTGCCCTGTTCCTTGATAGAATGTTCATGGGAAATTAAATAGTTTAGTAGAGTGGTGTCAGATTCACGATTAAGCTAAATGATAAAGGAGTTCACCAACATTAAGAGGGAACTACCACTGCTGAAAAAATTGTTTAATAATGTTTTCTCCAGGATTCGAAACCAGGAGCTCAAAGTTATAAGCGGTCTTGCTAAACTTTGCGCTACGGTGGGGGCATTATTGCCTATTAAATAAAAAGTGATTTCAGCCATGTAAAAATTCTCTTTGAAGAGGTGCCGCCCAACGACACTATGTTTATCTAGACCGTATTTGGTTTTGGTTTTAGGTGGTATTCTACGTTTCAGTCCAGTACATTCATTCCTGTACCAAATTTGGTAAGAATTGAGGCTTTTAGGAAGCAAAGTCGGCGCAAATATGGGAGTTATATTGAAATATAAACTGATTTCATCTATATACAACCCCAACGACATACATTAATAAGAAATATCTGTGCTAAGATAAAGCGGATATCTTTATTCGTTCGTTAGATATCGTCATTTTGAGATATGGGTGACCATAGTTAGATCGACTTAAAATGTTTACTTTAATAATGCTTTAAATATGAAGTAAAGGAATATTATTTAAGTATAGTTAACTCAACGCTCGCTTGATGCATTACAGATCTCCAAAATTGTTAATTTCCTTAAAGTGGGAAAGCTATTGGAATTGTTTGAACAAACAGAGTTTTGCTAAACAGTGTCATTAAAATTCTTAAGGCAATAAAAGAAGCTAACATTTGTAGTTGCTCAATTTGCAAGGTATCGGGGGGAAGAGTAAACAATTGAAATATAAATTGTGACAATTGAAATATAAATTGAGACGAGACGAGACAGCAAACAATAACCCAACATTTTAAAGTGGATAACATAGGCAATGCCGTCCCACATAATTTGCAAATTCAATTTTCCTGTTGGCTTCTAGGTAGCTAATTGGCAAGCAATTTTCCACAGTGTAGCTTTATTTGGTGTTCATAAGAAAATATATTCCAAAGATAAAACCAAATGAGGTAAAAAAACAAACACGACAACAATCCCATATAGAGAAACTACTTCTTGGAAGCCAGGCTGGTTCTGCATATGTTTTTGTCGCTAGCTGTTGGCGACGCCAAAGCCATCACCGTTGCCGCTGCTATGGGTATCATTTTGTTGAACTGGTGAAGCCTTCCAAGCGCAAACATAAAACTCTGAGCATTCGCGTATACAGGCACAACTGGAATTAAACCCTGGCAATCCCGTATCCATGCATCTAACCAACCAACAAGCACGACAATGGCCAAACTCATGTTGTACAACAACGCTTTGGTAATATCGGGAGAGTTGGCTGGTGTTTGGTAAACAAGACCTAAATTGCTTACCTCGGCTCAAGCTGCTGGCCACCGCTGCCGCTACGACAGCATAGCATCGGCAGTGCTTGGGAGACAGAGGACGACATGTTTCTTACCTGAGCTCTACCAACTACCATGTTCTTGACTTTTCAGCGTTGTCTTAAGATTGGGCCAGCAGAAGAAACGGCCAAGACAAAAACAAGAATAACAAATTGTTATTCCCCTATCCACTACCGTGACCTGTCCCTAACCCTTGTTCATTCCTACATGTGTGATGTGCGTTTGTGTGTATGTCGATGTCTGTCTTACTAAAACATATCGCTTTTTCCTATTCCTTTTAGATTATAAAAGTTCTTGCATACATCCGAGGCGAGTGTATGTGTAAGCAAAGAAATACAATAAGAAAGTCAATAGCAAAAGAGAATCAAGAAAACAAACTGCAGCCAAGAGGCAAAGCAACAAGTCAACAACTTTAAGACCAGTTTAAACAAAGTGAAACGTTGTGCACGTATTTTTGTTCGTCGTCCAAGGGGGGACAAGCCAAAGAGCAAGAAGGGGGTGCTGCAAACACAAGAAGCCAGCCATTTTGTTTTTTCCTTTGGCTTGCCACAAAAAATCAAGAAAGTGCAAAAGATATCGTCGCAACAGAAGGCGATCGTACCAACTCCAATATTAAGAAAGCAAACATGACCTAAAAACAGTGAAAAGTGCATTTTAAACTAAGAAAAAGTCCAGAAGAAGTCATCAAACAAGCCAGCAAGATGTCTCCAAAAACTTAGCATCCAGTGGCCCCCGCCCCCTACTTTTCTCTGTCCCCAAAACTGGTTCAACCAAAAGGAACTGTGAAACAAACAACAACAAAATTAGTGCAATAATTTAAAGTTAGTGTTATTCGTAATAAGAAAAAAAAACACATTTGTCCGACAACAACAAATTTGTTCGCCGAAAAATCAAAAACACAAAAAATTGAAAACGAGAAAAAACGAAATAGTCATTAAATTACCCCACCTACATTTGCATTATTTCTCTCTCTCTCTCTCTATCAACGTGACGTGATAAAATTAAACAAAGTCATCATTATCCACAACACATCCATCCATTTAGCATCATAAACGCCGCAGTCTACGTCTTTAGCATCGCTGCTGTTGCAATTGCATTGTCAAACACATTCTCCGCAGCAGCAGTATTGTCAACAAATCACGGTGACACTTTTGGGAATATCATTTACGGACGCTCTCCCACTCTTTTATTGCTGTCACACTCCCGTGTGTTGTTGGACAACACTTAGGAGGACCATTGGTGCGACCAACCCACAGAATGGCACCAACATCTTGGAAATACTTTTTGATCGGTGAGTACTGGGATTTGTAAGAAATTTGTTATGACAAACCATTCTACTTGTTGTTGTTATGTTGTGTGGTGTTGCAGCACAATTGATAGCTTCTGCTTCGCTTGTGGTTACTAAGCAGATATGGTTTTTGTTGCATCGACAATGTATGTACTCAGTGTGGCAGGCCCACCCCTTGCCCATAGGTCCCTCTCGACACCCAATCTAGAATGCCTTGTGCTGTGCGTACGTGATTTGCAGTCTCAATTTAAGTTTTACTATGGACAAATAACTGGTCACAGGGAGAGAAATTCAAAGCCTTGCTTTGTTTATCCGTTTATGGTTGTAGTTGTAGACATTGGAAAGTTCTTGTTTTTTTGCATTATAAATTTTTGCCTCAATACTACTCTCTTTGTTCGCCAAAGCGGCAATAGTTTTGATTGTGACGATTAGCTTTTGAAAGCCTTTCGGTGAAGGGGCATAAAATATGACAGAACACTTACTAAGATGACTCATAATCGAGGCCAAGTTACAAGATGCCAATAGTTTAGTAGCAGCAAAAACAAAACGTAACATAATGGGTCGTTCACATCAAATGATTAGCTTGACAAGGTAAGGAGCTAAAAATGTCTTCCAATTTATTTTGTGCTTTTGGTTTTAATTAAGGTCAACGGTAAAGGTTGTGCTTCAGAATCGTAATCCCTCTGCGAAAAATTCGTAACCTACGCTCTTGTAGGTATAGTAGTTGTGCAAAAGATGATATACTATATTAAACAAGTAAGACCGTGCTAAGTTCGACCGGGCCGAATCTTATATACCCTCCACCATGAATCGCATTTGTCGAGTTCTTTGCGCAGTATATCTTTTTAGGCAAACAAAGAATAAGGAATAAGGACTGTTATGCTATTGGAGCTATATCAAGTTATAGTCCGATTCGGACCATAAATAAATTGAATGCTGAACATTGTAGAAGTCATTGTGTAATATTTCAGTCCATTCGGGTAAGAATTGCGCCTTGTAGTGGCTCGACAAGCAAGAGAGCTGTATCAAGCTATAGATCGATTCAGACCATATTGCACACGTAAGTTGAAGGCCATGGGAGAAACCGTTGTACAAAATTTGTGCTACATCGGATGAAAATTGCGCCCTCTAGATGCTCAGAAAGTCAAGATCCCAAATCGGTTTATATGGCAGCTATATCAGGTTATATATCGATTTGCGCCATACTCAACACCGTTTTTGAAAGTCATATCAAAACACCTCACGACAAATTTTAGCCAAATCGGATGATAATTGCGTCCTCTAGCAGATCAAAGATCGGTTTATATGGCACCTATACCAGGTTATGGACTGATTTGAACCATACTTCGCACAAATGTTGCAAGTGATACCAAAACACCACATGGAAAATTACAGCACAATCGGACAAGAACTGCGCCTTCGAAAAGCTCAAGAAGTCAAGACTCAAGATCGGTTTATATGGCAGCTATCTCAAAACATAGACCGATTTGGCCCTTTTACTATTCCAACCGACCTACACACATAAAAAGTATTTGTGCAAAATTTCAAGCAATTAGCTTTACTCCTTCAAAATTGTTTCAGAACCATGCAATGTTGAGCAACCGTAAAATTACACTTCAAAACAATTTTCCGGATCTTCTGCAAAAAGTGGCAATGTCAGTATACAAATTTGCACATGAAAATTTCATTTACAAACAGCGAGGATACTTCTCTCACTTAAACGGCTTATTAACTAAAATATCTCCAAATGTGACGCAATTACAAGGAGGGGTAACTATCGCTGACATTTTCTTGATGTTCTGGCCAGGATTTGAAAACAGGCGTTCAGCGTCAAAGGCGAATATGCTGACCTCCGAGCTACGGTGGCCCCCAACATCAAAAAAGTTAACAAGGCTTTGACATTTTTTGTGAACCTTTTTTTTTCTTAAAAACCCTTCTTTTGACCCTTTTTATAAAATCTCAACGATAACACTGCTACAACAACTAACCGGCTTTTTCCAAAAAGCGATATAAAGTAGGATCCACATTTGGTCTCAAACCTGATATCGCTTATGGCAGTACCAAAGTAGATAAAGTCGCTGACATTTCAACTATGATCTGCATTTATTGAAACCTCACTTACGTATTTGAAAGAGCAAGCAGTAGATTGCCCTCTTCTTGGACACCTCGATTTGTACTGAATTGTTCCAAGAATCTATTCTATATATCACCTTATGATGACTTCCAATGCTTCTGAAAGATATGGAGGGTGTGCATCAGGTATTGAAAAATCTGTACTATAGCTCCTTTTTAGTACTATTTCGACTAGAGGCGTACCGTGGAACCACATGAAAGCATCGAATAAACATAAAATAAGTTCTATGAAACTTGTTTCTCTTCACATTTGAGTAGTTCTCACATAAATTTAACCATCACCATAGAATAGAGGTTTTCACAATTTTAATCTTTCGATCTAGCTATGATCGTTCGACTGTCGAAATCGTGTCTTACAGTTCGTTGGAGGATTGTTAGGGCGTCATATCGCTTTATTTATCGACAATTTTTATAAGATTTAACATAAAATCAGTAGTTGTTTTATAAATCTAGAAAGAAGCTTTAATTGGTCAGGTACACATTTTGGCAGAGTGCACTTTTGGACCAAAAATACCTCTTTGATTTATCTCCATATCCCCAGCATTTCTGTTAATAGATAGTCATTTTGATGTCTAGTAGTGGATGCGGCTACATCAAAGACAGGATTCACTGAATAAGGTTAAGCCAAGCGATCAGCCGATATACTTTTTTTTTAATATTTGGCAGTACTTGGCATTGAGGATGTCAACTTGTTCTCTTTTTACATTCATTCTTTGTTTACGTTTTCTCCTATATGATGACATTTTCAATCGTCAGATTTGACATCCTTAATGATGTTTATGGGGCCTATCCACTTTGTGTTTTGCATGTGACCTAACCTTCTATTAGTGAATCCTGCATCAAAGACATCAGTTTCATATTTTATTATTTGTTAAATTTTTAATAACTAATATTAGCCCCGGCACGGCACGGCAGAACTGCACACAAGTGGTTTGATTAGATAATTAGAGTTTTTCAAAGCTTATTCTTTGTGTCTACAGCCAGAATGTGTGGGCCCAATTATTTCATTGGCTTAAGATCTCAGTTTCGTCCAGTGGCATTGCATCCCTATTGCACTGTATGGCATATTCGTCGTTTGCAACGAACTTTACTGTCAAACAATTTCAAAATAAAAGTATATAGCATTCTTCCCAACTTCCAAAAAATGTGTAGGGCATGATCCCACCGATGGACAATATCATCTGAAACTCCTCTAGTACATGATTTGTCTATTTTTTTATATTCTTAAAAATTTGATTGAGTTTTATGGATCTGCTTAGAAAAGCATGTCCATTCGTACCATTTGCAACACTTGCAAACAATTTTTGGCTCAGATGATGATCACCATATGCCACTGTGAACATTTGATTCCTATATTTAAGATAAGGCTCCCATGTACCGAAATTCCGGTTTGATAAACTTATGATCACAGAACACTCAACGTTCTTCTGTTTGAAAAAAATAAGTCTATCGTTAAATTGGCAGCAAATTTGAATGGCTTTCGCTGTGTTTTATTTTATTCCTATACAGTGCAAATCAAAAGTTCTGGATAGAATTTCAGTGCAAGGTTGTACTGGATTGTTATCGATATCATGCGATAACGCATAATAGTAGTACTAAAACAAAAACACAGTCATGATCGGTTAGAATTATGGCATTTATTTATATATGCTTCAATATAAACTTAGCTCCACATAGGAGAGTTATTGATTCTCACTAGTCCTTTAAAAGTTCCTTAGAGTTTAGTGCGTACGATCTGGATTCACTGAATAAGGTTAAGCCAGGCGATCAGCCGATATACATTTTTTTTTTTAATTTTTGGCAGTACTTGGCATTGAGGATGTCAACTTGTTCTCATTTTATATTCATTATTTGTTTACCTTTTCTCCTATTTGATGACATTTTCGATCGGCAAATTTGACATCCTTAATGATGTTCATGGGGCCTATCCACTTTATGTTTTCGCAAGTGACCTAGTCTTCTGTTAGTGAATCCTGGTGTACGATGTTGTCTTTACTATATTGCATTCATACAGTTGCTGGCATGTTAGAGTTTCCGCGAAACATTTATTCAAATAATAAATTTATTCATACAAGTTTTCCATGTTGATTTACCGATAAATTAGTGTGCACATCTAAAGCAGAAACAATTCTTTACGCTTCAGACATTTAAAATATTTTTAGTACAAATATTGAAATGCTATTACATTTGATCGAAAAAATTTCTTTTTGATTACTTTTGGCCAGGCATTGTTTATTTAATGTACATTGAGGATGAATGTGAGTCCCAAAAACAACCAACGAATAAAGATTTCTTAACACACGATTTCAAACTGAATGGAAGGCAGATTGAGATTTGAAATGCTTATTTTATATTTTTGTGAATGTATGTGTGGATGTTCTTTCTATACTCCACACAAATAAATTTGAATATCTTAATTTGGATTACCTGCATAGATGAAGTAGATTTCCCGAATTTCTCAAGTTGTTTAAACAATTCCAAACTTGAAGAAAATTGCCTGTGCCACTGGTGTAAATAGGAATTTTTGAGTTTCCCATAGAAATGGGGGGAAAGCTTAACTTTGTTCGGTTTTAAGTGAGGAGGCTTTTGTTGTTATTATTGGCCAAGTACAAAGAATTCAGAGACATTAAAGACCGCCCACAAAATTTTTAAATTAATTTTGAGTTTTTTTTTTAAATTGAAGATTATTAACAATAAAAGTACATAGAGTTACGGAATAAGAATAACAGACACATGAGCCTCAAAGCCTATTTTGTTTCAACCAAATACATCATAAATAATAAATAATATGTAACAACCTATTAACATGACATTTCTTGCGAATCCATTAAATCCTTGAGCACAACAAAGCCCAACTCGTACGCCCAAAGTGCGTGCTAGGCGCTTGCCGTCGTCCTTCCAGGATCCTAGATGAATGGCTGAGCGGTTGGCTGGTTGGTTGCTTGGTTGCTTGGTAAGATGTATGATACTCCCTTGAAAAGACAAAGCTGGCGTCGAAATAAATTGAGGTACTGTGTTACAATAAAAATCATTTTAAAATATGCAAAATAAATTATAACTGAAATGGAACACATACTACTGAACACAGCAATCAGCCAAACTCATACAGACGCATACATTCAGGCGACTTTGCAACGTCTTCGGCTCTGATACGCACGTCTTTGATTTTTGCATAATTCATGCAGAATAGACAAAGCAGATGAAAAATAACAAACGAATGTAAGGAAAACAGCAGCACAAAGGACCTGAGCCATACTGATGGTTCTAATGACGACGATGATGATGATGATGATGGTACTGCTTATAACACCAACTGCAGGCGGACAGTGGCGCTATTTTTATACCCTTCACCATACACAGAAAAAAATAAAAATCGATTTCAAGCAGGAATTTAATTGATCCAATTAATTTAAACTGCTTCAATCACGAAAATGATAATATCAATCACAGGTTTTGAAAATTGTGTTTAAAAAAGTTTTCAATTAAAAATTAATTTCAATTAACAAGTAAAAGCGTGCTAAGTTCGGCCGGACCGAATCTTATATACCTTCCACCATGGATCGCACTTGTCAAGTTCTTTGCCCCATATCTCTTTCGGCCGAACCGAATCTTATATACCTTCCACCATGGATCGCATTTGTCAAGTTCTTTGCCCCATATCTCTTTATAGGGTAACACATGATAATGGATAAGAATTGCTATGCTATCCCACGTTAAAAACCGATTGGTGCCATAATTGATTTGACTGTTGGTGACCAAAAAGAAGTCATTGTGCAAAATTTCAGTAAAATCGGATAAGAATTGCACTATAGGCTCAAGAAGTATAATTAGGAGATCGGTTTATATGGGAGCTGTATCAGTCTATAGATGGACTCAGACCATATGTGACACTTATGTTAAAGGTCTTGTGAGAAGTCGTTGTACAAAAATCATTTGTCAATACTGAAATGCGAATATCTTATTTGTATATGTTATACCGCACCGTGGCCCAAACCCACAAAATGTGGAAATTCGCATTTTTCAGCAACCTCTGTGCCACGATGGCCTCCAAATTTGACTCTATTTACCTTACTTTCCTCATCGACCGCACTAAATTCGTCTTAAAAAGTCATGTTGCTGTTGCAGCAATGTGTTGTACACTAAGTCGGCAGCCCTTGTCGATGAAGGACTTCATCGCGTCAATCCGGTACGTACAACCGGCTGCCATGGGATTGTGGAATGTACTTACATAGGGACGGCTGCGAACATATTTAAAAATTTACATGAAAATGGTTTGTGCCAAATTGTAGAAACATCTGAGCAATGATATGGCATGTATTGGGTTGCCCAAAAAGTAATTGCGGATTTTTTAAAAGAAAGTAAATGCATTTTTAATAAAACTTAGAATGAACATTAATCAAATATACTTTTTTACACCTCTTTTCTAAAGCAAGCTAAAAGTAACAGCTGATAACTGACAGAAGAAAGAATGCAATTACAGAGTCACAAGCTGTGAAAAAATTTGTCAACGCCGACTTTTTGGACAACCCAATACTTACCAAACCCTTCGGAATCGCATAAAAAGTACGTATTGTGTAAGCTCCAAAAATTGTTATAGAGATCCGTTTATATGGCGGCTATATCCAAAGGATGTGCTTTAATGCATGCGTATGTAATCATTGTCCCAAATCTAATCAAAATAAGTTGCCAGATCAACCTTTACGAGCTAAAGAAGTCAAGTCGGGAGACCAGTGTAAAAATGTGGGAGTTTTAGTTAATGGTGAGAGATGTGTAGGAAAAGACAGTGGAGTTCTTAGATTATGACATTTGCTGAAGGAATAATTATCTTCTGTTCAAATGAAACTTTCTTTTATACGAGGACTGATATGTAAGTTTCTTGCCTAATCATGAAAATGCAAATATTTACTATCATGAATTGTTTACTCTTTTGCATGCTCTCAAACCAATTGTCTAAGCACATTTTCCAATCCGATTAAGGCACCTCTAAAACAGGGCTTGAACAGCATTTTCTGGCCACGAAAATCATTATCCATGCATTTTTACCTTAATGTGCGGGAATAAAAGGAAGTCATTGGGTTCCAAGTCAGGGTTGTATGGTGGACGACCTATCAATTTGACGTTTCGGCTGGTCAAAAAGGCTCTGGATTAAGCCAATGTGTGAGAGCTCGTATTGTCATGATTCGTCTTCTCTTATCCATTTTTTGAATTGCACCCAAGTCTTCAGACAATCAAATTGTGATACACCACTCAGAATTGACCGTCCTACGTTGCCCAAGCGGAACAGGTGCTACTTCACCAGTTTTGCCGAAGAAACAGGTGAGCGTTTACATTAAAGTGCTTCTTCCACGAACAACATTCGTTGGATTTGGGTCCTCTTCCAAGACCCATACGGGTTTTCAAGGTGTTCGTGCAATATCGAATGTACGGTAGTGAAATAAATGCCCAAAGCTGCCTCTATCTCATGGAATGTCATGTGACGTTCTTGCGTTATAAGTTCACTCACGGCACCAGTGTTCCCTGGTAAATGGCCGTTTTTTAGTGACCTTCACGGAATTCACAAAATTTTCGTACGAAATTGTTCTCGAGTTAAATCCATATTGCCAAAATAATTTTTTCAAGACACTTTAAACAACACAAGTGATGGCCGTACATCAAAACGTTTCTGTGTACAATTATGCTGAAAAATGTAAAATTTTCCAATGTAAATGTCAAATTCTACATGGCAACACTTGGTGTTGCCTAGGCCGGAAACTTGTATAGGAGCCCTCTTACAAAATGCCTATATGAATGATTTCAATTAAAAACAAATATTTAAATTTTGTAGAATTCCATCAGAGTTTGACCAGTCAGTGAATAAGTAAAAAAAAATTAACCTGAAGACTATTTGTAATTAGTTTAAAGAGTCTCTCTGTGTTTTGCTATTGTCCATTACTAACCAAATATTTTGCAGTTCTTGGTGGAATGGCTTGTGAAACTTTCCATTTCTGTATTCAGTAATAGGCTAATGCTATGCAGGATATTTGTTCAGCTTCTAAGCGAAAGAAAATGTTCAAATTTCTTTTGCCTAGCAGTTATGCACCAGTGGGGCACAAAATGTAGATTTTCCTTATGAAATCGTTCATGCCTAATTCACATGAACACTTATGCTCTTGGATTGTCGTTGTTGAGCCAGTAACGAGTGCACTAATGTACGACGGGTTTTCTGTTTTTATTTTTAAATTAATGTTTTTTTGTCTTATTTAACGCTAGAAATGAGGGGAAAACTGTTTATGCTCCCTAAATAGAATGTGCATGATCAAAAACTCCATAACATTAAGTGAAATAATTTAATTTTTACAGGTAGATAGAAGTAGAAAATGTTTGAAGAGAGAATCTCACTCTATGTAACTTCTATTACCAGGTATATAGTAGTTCCAATTGGCTCTATCAGTAATAGAAGTACAGTAATTTTTATTAAAAATCGGCTACTGTATCAAAGAAAAACAATGTCCGTAGGCATGACCAAAAAGAAAGCTTCCTTAACCTCACAGCACCATCAAATTCTGTGCATCAGATGATGTCGTCCTCAGTGCTACACTGATGCACAAACAAGCCATCCTTTGGATCCGGCTGAGTATTGAATAATAGGCTAACTATTGAAGCACCGTCTACTAGACAAAATACCCAGGTGTTTTGCTATTTAAGTAAATGGGATATTTTTTCCTTCCAAGGAGGTAGGTGCTACGGTAGGCAATTTGTATCTCCTACCGAATAGAATAATGAATTTACGCCTAGACCACTTTCGGTAGCCCATTTCGCTGAAGTATATCTCTAATCGCCATAGGAAACTTTTTCTTAACCACAATAACAACGTCACCTGCATACTCAACCAGTTTTGCACCTCTTTCTTCCACAGACAATATTATATTGTCAATGGCTGTATTCCAAAGTAGAGGAGACAGGATCTTCCTCAGCCTAGAGGCCATCCTCTCTCTGCATCTCTTCCTTAGACCAACCAGTTCTGGGGTCCACCATGGCGGTCGCTGTTTGCCCCTTGGCTTGGCACTAGGACATGCTAACAAAAGCGAGTCATTCAGGGTGTTCATTAAGAGCCGAGGGACCACATCTGCAGTATTTTCTTCAAGGCAGAAACAAGCATAACGATGTTCAGAGAAGCTGTTGTCACCCAGCACTTCCCAGTCACATATCCTTCGTCTTATATCCTCCGATAAAAGGTAGCATCTAGTACCTCCTGCCTATTCTTTGTAATAAAGGTCGGTGCACTCCCTTTATTACAAACCACCAGATTGCAACTTATAATATGTTCGATAAGCTACATACACCTTTCGTTTATATACGAACTTCCCCATATCTGCTGATGTGCATTAGCATCACTTCCTGCAATGAGGGTCTTTTTCTCTGCAGAAGCGGTTCCACCAACAACTTAAGGTTTGAACCGGCATGTCTGAATCGTGTGCCTTATATAGGGAAGCTAGCCAGTGTTGAGACTTAATTTCAAGGCTGGCTACTACAGAATCTTCGGTGCTTAGCGAAGGAAAAATAAAACATTTACACTTCTCTTTGCAAGAATACAGGCTCTGTGTCTCCCAGTCCTCCGAGACCTTGAGTAGTTTAGATCCAGGAATTTTTAGCACACGAACCATATTAACCACGAACCATACGAACCATACCAATTCATCCATATACCCACGTCAAGTCCTCCTGCTATCTCGCCTATGGGCGAAATGACCGATTTAGCGCCGCAAAACTTGTGGCACTTACGATTTTTTTTTTATTTTGCTAATATTTTTTTATTCAGACTAGATTTAGCTACAATAAAAAACCAAACAAAAAATTTTAAACTTCTTTTTACATTTTTTTGGTTTTTTTTTTATTTTTTGTGAAAGTTTCAACTTTTATGCATGTTTTAAAAGTTGTTTTTATACCCATTACCGTAGGATAATATGCTAATGTAGTCATTCCATTTGCAACACCTCGAAATATTGATATATGACCCTATAAAGTGATATATTCTTAATCTTCTTGATATTCTAAGTCGATCTAGCCATGTCCTTCCGTCTGTCTGGCGATATCACAATAGAGAACGAAAGAATGATGCTAGCCACTTAAAATTTTGCAAAGATACTTTTTATTCTTGTTCGACATTGGAGATTGAAAATGGACCATATCGGTTCAGATTTGGGTATAGCCTCCATTTAAACCGATCCATCTATTTAACTTCTTGAGTAGGGACTCAATTTGTACAACGACTTCTCGTACGACCTTTTCCCACTGTGCCATAGCTCCGTAGCTCCCATATACACCAATCTTTAAATTTGGCTTACACTATACTATATAAATTTCTCGTCTGAGCACCGACTTTGTTCCCAACAAATTCAATATCTCGTAAAGTTGCAGGTAGGCGCAGATGATTCATACCGCCAAATAATCACAAGACAAGTTATTAATTTATTAAAAAGATACTAGATTGAATCCCCGTAATTGGAAGTCATAATTTGTTTTCTTTTTGGAGTTTTAGTATAAGCTACTTTAACATAAATATTTTTTCCTATATCATTAAAGCTCAGGTCACAAATATATATTTTTTTCAGATTAATAATTTCACATACACTTAGTTGGTACAAACTCAAATTTATAACTTGTTTAATAATGCAAAAAAAAAAAATGGTAATGAAACATATGTAGGGTTTAACAGCTTACATCTGATCTACTAGACCGAATCAATTAATGTAGAATCCATTTCTCAGATCAGTGAAATGTTTGTGGTCGATTGGTGCACAATATTACCGGTTTCAAACAAGTTGAAAATTGAGTTTTGCGGAGCTAAATCGATCATTTCGCCCATAGTGCGCTGTTGCGTTAGCCTCATCATGTGAGTCCGCCAGAAGTTCATCCTCTCAAGATTAGTTCGATCTTGGCATGATAAGTTTCCTTGCAGTTAAGAAGCACGTTTTGAGTTCCGTCCTTCCCCGCTGGCGAACATCTTAAGTTCCATTCCATCCGATGACACATCCACACAGGGCTTGCCGGGTCCCCCGTTTTGACACCTCACTCTCCTGTTTTGGTCATGGCAAGGGGATTTTCAGTCTCCTGCAATCCACTAGACCTTAGAGATGTGGTCGATAGCTCCTCAGGCAAGTGTTCAGCAACACACTCTTCTAAACACAAAGAATACAACTCCTTTAGATTTGTTGACAGCCAGAGTTTAAAACGAATACTGCATGTCTCCGGTCGCCATCAGCCTCACCCAATTTACCAATTTTCCAGTCGGTGGTTGAATAATTGGGATTACAGCCCCCTAGTCTCGCTAGTTTGAACTCAGGATCTGGGGGATTCCTTGTTATCCATGCGTTTGTCATTGGTCGAGAAGAAATGTCTTCCTTCCTTACTAAATACTCTGCTGCATCTGGTCAAATTTCACCAATTTTTTTAACGGGCAACGATACATGTCAATTGAACGTTGATCCCCGAATGCAAGTAGTTAGTATCGGCCCCAATTGTCACAAACTGAAGGAGGTCCAGGCAATTGTGAATTCTTCCTCCAATTCTACCAGAGCAGATTTTCAAAAAAGCAAGCTAGCAATAATATTTTAAGTTGGGCAACCATTACCACACTCATCAGTGATGTCGGGGTATACAGATGATAGTCCTTTGATTATCCCACTTTAATTCTTCCTAGGTATGCAGCCTGTTGTTCTCTCTATTCAACAACTACCATCACCAAGCTGTCCTTACCGACATTAGCAAGGGTTCTTGGACCCATCTTTTTGTTGCTCATCTTAGTCCTTTTGGGCGAGGGATACCCCCCAGAAGACCGCAGCCTGCTGTGCCGTTTCCGAAACTAAACTTTTAGCTTTTGGGGTAGCCTGGATCTCCAAGTCCAATTAATGTGGCCTCTGTCCTTATCGATGAGAGTTTTGGGATCATTCGCATCAAGCCTCTCAATAAACCTAAGTACAATGGGTCTTTTATTATTTTAATCTCTATAAAAGCGTGTAGGTTTGCCAGGATGGCCGATAGCCTAGGCAAGTTATAGGCATGCGAAGATAGATAGATTTCGCATTATCCTTAGACTCAAATTAGGTGTCTTCATCAAAAGCCTCTGCTGACCAGTAGTCTATGGAGCAGTCACTACACTGGTCGAAGACAACACGCTACGGCCTGATACCACCAACGCAGAAGTTGGGTCTTTGGAGACCATTATAGGCCTACTTCCAGGCTCTAGATTGGAAACTGGAAACAGAACTGCGTCTGCTTCAACCGCCTAGTAATTAACACCATCGTAGCATTCCTTAAATAACTTAAAGTTTTGTTGTTTTCGGACAACATAATTTTAAGTTATTTAAGGAATGCTACGATGGTGTTATTTACTAGGCGGTTGAACCACCCCAAGTCAAGAGATTTTACACCGCAGGCAAACTACATTTGTCTTTACCAATTTAAATTGGTCCAGCACGAGTATAGAATGTATCACAAAAAATTGAGCTTTTAAGAAATAAATATAAATATCTTTGTCTATGCTTGAACCAATTTTTTTACACAGCTTGCAAGGTCAATGAAGACGTAAAAGTTCAAATGAGCTATAGCTAAAAATTAAATCTCTACATTGAACATCCTTTAAACTTGGCAAACTTATTACTTGTTTCGTTTTTTTCTGCCTTTTTCATTTGCAAATCTAAAGTAGCACTTCTGTTATAAGCCTCACATCGATATTTTATTAAATCATAATTTTTATGACTCTTGATCCCACTGTACATATGTACGATCCCAAAAGCATATATATATAAAATAAACTTTTTGGCAACAACAAAACCAACGAAATTGCCAACATTTAGCACACAATTTTCGCATTTTATATTTGCTGTTGTTTGTGTTTGTGTTTGCCTGCTGTTGCTGTTCTTTTTTCATGTTCCCTGCTATTGTTAGGGCGTGCAAATCAAAAGGATGTCTGTCCTTCACCATATGAAGAATGAGCTCCCCCCATTCAATCTCTGTTGTTTTATTTTAAATGTATAATAAGATTTCGTGTTAATAAATACACATGCAACGCTCTCTCCACTCACACACTTGCGTATCCTTAAAAGGATTCGCTTTTGGTGTAACATTTATTCACCGTTTAGCTTGGCCAAACGCTCTCGCTCTCTCTACCAACAACACGCACACACACACACACACACACCAAATACATGTGTTCCTGCATGCATTTAAATGTGTCAGAAAAGGGAAGGGGATGTGCGTGTATTTTTGTGGAAACGGAAATAAAGCCACTAAAGTAATAACTTGAAAAAAATTGTAACGCATAAATTTTATACGGCTGCTCTTCATTTTCATCTTTATTTTTGTGCGAGTTGTTTTTCGCAGTCACTTCGTGTTACTTTTCAGTTCTGGCATTCTTGCTTCTGGTTTATGTCCGTGAAGATAAAGTTAACTTTAACTAGCAGAGACACAAACCCATTCAATTAGCAGCACACTGTTACGAGCTTAGCAGAGCTATGCTAACAATTTAACAGAAAAGATCTAGAAATAAAATCAAGAAAAATAATGAAAAAATTCATAAGAAACGACAACAAGAGCACTAAAAGGACCACAAACATTGCGAATTTTGTAAAAAACTATCTAACAAAGTAATAAATGCATAAGAAACAAATCTTCAACACCAAAAAGTCCAAAGCGAAAAGTAGAAAAACTAAGAGGGGTGCCGGGTATCCACTTATAGTGAAGGAAGCTCTTGATGCCTAGGATCTAAATCAAAAAGCAAAATATGCAAAAAGCCGCCAGTATTTGAGATAATTGGCATTTAAAGTTAAAGTTAGAATTAACAGAATGGCCCACTGTGCAAAAACTAAGAGGGGTGCAGGGTACCCACTTATAGTGAAGGAAGCTCTTGATGCCTAGAATCTAAATCAAAAAGCAAAATATGCAAAAAGCCGCCAGTATTTGAGATAACTGCCATTTAAAGTTAAAGTTAGAATTAACAGAATGGCCCACTGTGCAAAAACTAAGAGGGGTGCAGGGTACCCACTTATAGTGAAGGAAGCTCTTGATGCCTAGAATCTAAATCAAAAAGCAAAATATGCAAAAAGCCGCCAGTATTTGAGATAACTGCCATTTAAAGTTAAAGTTAGAATTAACAGAATGGCCCACTGTGCAAAAACTAAGAGGGGTGCAGGGTACCCACTTATAGTGAAGGAAGCTCTTGATGCCTAGGATCTAAATCAAAAAGCAAAATATGCAAAAAGCCGCCAGTATTTGAGATAATTGCCATTTAAAGTTAAAGTTAGAATTAACAGAATGGCCCACTGTGCAAAAACTAAGAGGGGTGCATGGTACCCACTTATAGTGAAGGAAACTCTTGATGCCTAGAATCTAAATCAAAAAGCAAAATATGCAAAAAGCCGCCAGTATTTGAGATAATTGGCATTTAAAGTTAAAGTTAGAATTAACAGAATGGCCCACTGTGCAAAAACTAAGAGGGGTGCAGGGTACCCACTTATAGTGAAGGAAGCTCTTGATGCCTAGGATCTAAATCAAAAAGCAAAATATGCAAAAAGCCGCCAGTATTTGAGATAATTGCCATTTAAAGTTAAAGTTAGAATTAACAGAATGGCCCACTGTGCAAAAACTAAGAGGGGTGCATGGTACCCACTTATAGTGAAGGAAGCTCTTGATGCCTAGGATCTAAATCAAAAAGCAAAATATGCAAAAAGCCGCCAGTATTTGAGATAATTGGCATTTAAAGTTAAAGTTAGAATTAACAGAATGGCCCACTGTGCAAAAACTAAGAGGGGTGCAGGGTACCCACTTATAGTGAAGGAAGCTCTTGATGCCTAGGATCTAAATCAAAAAGCAAAATATGCAAAAAGCCGCCAGTATTTGAGATAATTGCCATTTAAAGTTAAAGTTAGAATTAACAGAATGGCCCACTGTGCAAAAACTAAGAGGGGTGCATGGTACCCACTTATAGTGAAGGAAGCTCTTGATGCCTAGGATCTAAATCAAAAAGCAAAATATGCAAAAAGCCGCCAGTATTTGAGATAATTGCCATTTAAAGTTAAAGTTAGAATTAACAGAATGGCCCACTGTGCAAAAACTAAGAGGGGTTCAGGGTACCCACTTATAGTGAAGGAAGCTCTTGATGCCTAGGATCTAAATCAAAAAGCAAAATATGCAAAAAGCCGCCAGTATTTGAGATAATTGCCATTTAAAGTTAAAGTTAGAATTAACAGAATGGCCCACTGTGCAAAAACTAAGAGGGGTGCATGGTACCCACTTATAGTGAAGGAAGCTCTTGATGCCTAGGATCTAAATCAAAAAGCAAAATATGCAAAAAGCCACCAGTATTTGAGATAATTGCCATTTAAAGTTAAAGTTAGAATTAACAGAATGGCCCACTGTGCAAAAACTAAGAGGGGTGCATGGTACCCACTTATAGTGAAGGAAGCTCTTGATGCCTAGGATCTAAATCAAAAAGCAAAATATGCAAAAAGCCGCCAGTATTTGAGATAATTGCCATTTAAAGTTAAAGTTAGAATTAACAGAATGGCCCACTGTGCAAAAACTAAGAGGGGTGCATGGTACCCACTTATAGTGAAGGAAGCTCTTGATGCCTAGGATCTAAATCAAAAAGCAAAATATGCAAAAAGCCGCCAGTATTTGAGATAATTGCCATTTAAAGTTAAAGTTAGAATTAACAGAATGGCCCACTGTGCAAAAACTAAGAGGGGTGCATGGTACCCACTTATAGTGAAGGAAGCTCTTGATGCCTAGGATCTAAATCAAAAAGCAAAATATGCAAAAAGCCGCCAGTATTTGAGATAATTGCCATTTAAAGTTAAAGTTAGAATTAACAGAATGGCCCACTGTGCAAAAACTAAGAGGGGTTCAGGGTACCCACTTATAGTGAAGGAAGCTCTTGATGCCTAGGATCTAAATCAAAAAGCAAAATATGCAAAAAGCCGCCAGTATTTGAGATAATTGCCATTTAAAGTTAAAGTTAGAATTAACAGAATGGCCCACTGTGCAAAAACTAAGAGGGGTGCATGGTACCCACTTATAGTGAAGGAAGCTCTTGATGCCTAGGATCTAAATCAAAAAGCAAAATATGCAAAAAGCCGCCAGTATTTGAGATAATTGCCATTTAAAGTTAAAGTTAGAATTAACAGAATGGCCCACTGTGCAAAAACTAAGAGGGGTTCAGGGTACCCACTTATAGTGAAGGAAGCTCTTGATGCCTAGGATCTAAATCAAAAAGCAAAATATGCAAAAAGCCGCCAGTATTTGAGATAATTGCCATTTAAAGTTAAAGTTAGAATTAACAGAATGGCCCACTGTGCAAAAACTAAGAGGGGTTCAGGGTACCCACTTATAGTGAAGGAAGCTCTTGATGCCTAGGATCTAAATCAAAAAGCAAAATATGCAAAAAGCCGCCAGTATTTGAGATAATTGCCATTTAAAGTTAAAGTTAGAATTAACAGAATGGCCCACTGTGCAAAAACTAAGAGGGGTGCAGGGTACCCACTTATAGTGAAGGAAGCTCTTGATGCCTAGGATCTAAATCAAAAAGCAAAATATGCAAAAAGCCGCCAGTATTTGAGATAATTGCCATTTAAAGTTAAAGTTAGAATTAACAGAATGGCCCACTGTGCAAAAACTAAGAGGGGTTCAGGGTACCCACTTATAGTGAAGGAAGCTCTTGATGCCTAGGATCTAAATCAAAAAGCAAAATATGCAAAAAGCCGCCAGTATTTGAGATAATTGCCATTTAAAGTTAAAGTTAGAATTAACAGAATGGCCCACTGTGCAAAAACTAAGAGGGGTTCAGGGTACCCACTTATAGTGAAGGAAGCTCTTGATGCCTAGGATCTAAATCAAAAAGCAAAATATGCAAAAAGCCGCCAGTATTTGAGATAATTGCCATTTAAAGTTAAAGTTAGAATTAACAGAATGGCCCACTGTGCAAAAACTAAGAGGGGTGCATGGTACCCACTTATAGTGAAGGAAGCTCTTGATGCCTAGGATCTAAATCAAAAAGCAAAATATGCAAAAAGCCGCCAGTATTTGAGATAATTGCCATTTAAAGTTAAAGTTAGAATTAACAGAATGGCCCACTGTGCAAAAACTAAGAGGGGTTCAGGGTACCCACTTATAGTGAAGGAAGCTCTTGATGCCTAGGATCTAAATCAAAAAGCAAAATATGCAAAAAGCCGCCAGTATTTGAGATAATTGCCATTTAAAGTTAAAGTTAGAATTAACAGAATGGCCCACTGTGCAAAAACTAAGAGGGGTGCATGGTACCCACTTATAGTGAAGGAAACTCTTGATGCCTAGAATCTAAATCAAAAAGCAAAATATGCAAAAAGCCGCCAGTATTTGAGATAATTGGCATTTAAAGTTAAAGTTAGAATTAACAGAATGGCCCACTGTGCAAAAACTAAGAGGGGTGCAGGGTACCCACTTATAGTGAAGGAAGCTCTTGATGCCTAGGATCTAAATCAAAAAGCAAAATATGCAAAAAGCCGCCAGTATTTGAGATAATTGCCATTTAAAGTTAAAGTTAGAATTAACAGAATGGCCCACTGTGCAAAAACTAAGAGGGGTGCATGGTACCCACTTATAGTGAAGGAAGCTCTTGATGCCTAGGATCTAAATCAAAAAGCAAAATATGCAAAAAGCCGCCAGTATTTGAGATAATTGCCATTTAAAGTTAAAGTTAGAATTAACAGAATGGCCCACTGTGCAAAAACTAAGAGGGGTGCATGGTACCCACTTATAGTGAAGGAAGCTCTTGATGCCTAGGATCTAAATCAAAAAGCAAAATATGCAAAAAGCCGCCAGTATTTGAGATAATTGCCATTTAAAGTTAAAGTTAGAATTAACAGAATGGCCCACTGTGCAAAAACTAAGAGGGGTTCAGGGTACCCACTTATAGTGAAGGAAGCTCTTGATGCCTAGGATCTAAATCAAAAAGCAAAATATGCAAAAAGCCGCCAGTATTTGAGATAATTGCCATTTAAAGTTAAAGTTAGAATTAACAGAATGGCCCACTGTGCAAAAACTAAGAGGGGTGCATGGTACCCACTTATAGTGAAGGAAGCTCTTGATGCCTAGGATCTAAATCAAAAAGCAAAATATGCAAAAAGCCGCCAGTATTTGAGATAATTGCCATTTAAAGTTAAAGTTAGAATTAACAGAATGGCCCACTGTGCAAAAACTAAGAGGGGTTCAGGGTACCCACTTATAGTGAAGGAAGCTCTTGATGCCTAGGATCTAAATCAAAAAGCAAAATATGCAAAAAGCCGCCAGTATTTGAGATAATTGCCATTTAAAGTTAAAGTTAGAATTAACAGAATGGCCCACTGTGCAAAAACTAAGAGGGGTGCAGGGTACCCACTTATAGTGAAGGAAGCTCTTGATGCCTAGGATCTAAATCAAAAAGCAAAATATGCAAAAAGCCGCCAGTATTTGAGATAATTGCCATTTAAAGTTAAAGTTAGAATTAACAGAATGGCCCACTGTGCAAAAACTAAGAGGGGTTCAGGGTACCCACTTATAGTGAAGGAAGCTCTTGATGCCTAGGATCTAAATCAAAAAGCAAAATATGCAAAAAGCCGCCAGTATTTCAGATAATTGCCATTTAAAGTTAAAGTTAGAATTAACAGAATGGCCCACTGTGCAAAAACTAAGAGGGGTGCATGGTACCCACTTATAGTGAAGGAAGCTCTTGATGCCTAGGATCTAAATCAAAAAGCAAAATATGCAAAAAGCCGCCAGTATTTGAGATAATTGCCATTTAAAGTTAAAGTTAGAATTAACAGAATGGCCCACTGTGCAAAAACTAAGAGGGGTGCAGGGTACCCACTTATAGTGAAGGAAGCTCTTGATGCCTAGGATCTAAATCAAAAAGCAAAATATGCGAAAAGCCGCCAGTATTTGAGATAATTGGCATTTTAAGTTAAAGTTAGAATTAACAGAATGACCCACAAAAATTAATATTTTATCACATTTTCTTATATATCATATATATGTTATTTTGTATAACATTTTTTCTATTCGTGCTTATAAGGCCGGTATGATTTAAAATACTATTTAATATATATTATCACATATATTTTGCTTTTTGATTTAGATCCTAGGCATCAAGAGCTTCCTTCACTATAAGTGGGTACCCTGAACCCCTCTTAGTTTTTGCACAGTGGGCCATTCTGTTAATTCTAACTTTAACTTTAAATGGCAATTATCTCAAATACTGGCGGCTTTTTGCATATTTTGCTTTTTGATTTAGATCCTAGGCATCAAGAGCTTCCTTCACTATAAGTGGGTACCATGCACCCCTCTTAGTTTTTGCACAGTGGGCCATTCTGTTAATTCTAACTTTAACTTTAAATGGCAATTATCTCAAATACTGGCGGCTTTTTGCATATTTTGCTTTTTGATTTAGATCCTAGGCATCAAGAGCTTCCTTCACTATAAGTGGGTACCCTGAACCCCTCTTAGTTTTTGCACAGTGGGCCATTCTGTTAATTCTAACTTTAACTTTAAATGGCAATTATCTCAAATACTGGCGGCTTTTTGCATATTTTGCTTTTTGATTTAGATCCTAGGCATCAAGAGCTTCCTTCACTATAAGTGGGTACCCTGAACCCCTCTTAGTTTTTGCACAGTGGGCCATTCTGTTAATTCTAACTTTAACTTTAAATGGCAATTATCTCAAATACTGGCGGCTTTTTGCATATTTTGCTTTTTGATTTAGATCCTAGGCATCAAGAGCTTCCTTCACTATAAGTGGGTACCATGCACCCCTCTTAGTTTTTGCACAGTGGGCCATTCTGTTAATTCTAACTTTAACTTTAAATGGCAATTATCTCAAATACTGGCGGCTTTTTGCATATTTTGCTTTTTGATTTAGATCCTAGGCATCAAGAGCTTCCTTCACTATAAGTGGGTACCCTGCACCCCTCTTAGTTTTTGCACAGTGGGCCATTCTGTTAATTCTAACTTTAACTTTAAATGGCAATTATCTCAAATACTGGCGGCTTTTTGCATATTTTGCTTTTTGATTTAGATCCTAGGCATCAAGAGCTTCCTTCACTATAAGTGGGTACCATGCACCCCTCTTAGTTTTTGCACAGTGGGCCATTCTGTTAATTCTAACTTTAACTTTAAATGGCAATTATCTCAAATACTGGCGGCTTTTTGCATATTTTGCTTTTTGATTTAGATCCTAGGCATCAAGAGCTTCCTTCACTATAAGTGGGTACCCTGAACCCCTCTTAGTTTTTGCACAGTGGGCCATTCTGTTAATTCTAACTTTAACTTTAAATGGCAATTATCTCAAATACTGGCGGCTTTTTGCATATTTTGCTTTTTGATTTAGATCCTAGGCATCAAGAGCTTCCTTCACTATAAGTGGGTACCATGCACCCCTCTTAGTTTTTGCACAGTGGGCCATTCTGTTAATTCTAACTTTAACTTTAAATGGCAATTATCTCAAATACTGGCGGCTTTTTGCATATTTTGCTTTTTGATTTAGATCCTAGGCATCAAGAGCTTCCTTCACTATAAGTGGGTACCATGCACCCCTCTTAGTTTTTGCACAGTGGGCCATTCTGTTAATTCTAACTTTAACTTTAAATGGCAATTATCTCAAATACTGGCGGCTTTTTGCATATTTTGCTTTTTGATTTAGATCCTAGGCATCAAGAGCTTCCTTCACTATAAGTGGGTACCCTGCACCCCTCTTAGTTTTTGCACAGTGGGCCATTCTGTTAATTCTAACTTTAACTTAAAATGCCAATTATCTCAAATACTGGCGGCTTTTCGCATATTTTGCTTTTTGATTTAGATCCTAGGCATCAAGAGCTTCCTTCACTATAAGTGGGTACCCTGCACCCCTCTTAGTTTTTGCACAGTGGGCCATTCTGTTAATTCTAACTTTAACTTTAAATGGCAATTATCTCAAATACTGGCGGCTTTTTGCATATTTTGCTTTTTGATTTAGATCCTAGGCATCAAGAGCTTCCTTCACTATAAGTGGGTACCATGCACCCCTCTTAGTTTTTGCACAGTGGGCCATTCTGTTAATTCTAACTTTAACTTTAAATGGCAATTATCTGAAATACTGGCGGCTTTTTGCATATTTTGCTTTTTGATTTAGATCCTAGGCATCAAGAGCTTCCTTCACTATAAGTGGGTACCCTGAACCCCTCTTAGTTTTTGCACAGTGGGCCATTCTGTTAATTCTAACTTTAACTTTAAATGGCAATTATCTCAAATACTGGCGGCTTTTTGCATATTTTGCTTTTTGATTTAGATCCTAGGCATCAAGAGCTTCCTTCACTATAAGTGGGTACCCTGCACCCCTCTTAGTTTTTGCACAGTGGGCCATTCTGTTAATTCTAACTTTAACTTTAAATGGCAATTATCTCAAATACTGGCGGCTTTTTGCATATTTTGCTTTTTGATTTAGATCCTAGGCATCAAGAGCTTCCTTCACTATAAGTGGGTACCCTGAACCCCTCTTAGTTTTTGCACAGTGGGCCATTCTGTTAATTCTAACTTTAACTTTAAATGGCAATTATCTCAAATACTGGCGGCTTTTTGCATATTTTGCTTTTTGATTTAGATCCTAGGCATCAAGAGCTTCCTTCACTATAAGTGGGTACCATGCACCCCTCTTAGTTTTTGCACAGTGGGCCATTCTGTTAATTCTAACTTTAACTTTAAATGGCAATTATCTCAAATACTGGCGGCTTTTTGCATATTTTGCTTTTTGATTTAGATCCTAGGCATCAAGAGCTTCCTTCACTATAAGTGGGTACCCTGAACCCCTCTTAGTTTTTGCACAGTGGGCCATTCTGTTAATTCTAACTTTAACTTTAAATGGCAATTATCTCAAATACTGGCGGCTTTTTGCATATTTTGCTTTTTGATTTAGATCCTAGGCATCAAGAGCTTCCTTCACTATAAGTGGGTACCCTGCACCCCTCTTAGTTTTTGCACAGTGGGCCATTCTGTTAATTCTAACTTTAACTTTAAATGGCAATTATCTCAAATACTGGCGGCTTTTTGCATATTTTGCTTTTTGATTTAGATCCTAGGCATCAAGAGCTTCCTTCACTATAAGTGGGTACCATGCACCCCTCTTAGTTTTTGCACAGTGGGCCATTCTGTTAATTCTAACTTTAACTTTAAATGGCAATTATCTCAAATACTGGCGGCTTTTTGCATATTTTGCTTTTTGATTTAGATCCTAGGCATCAAGAGCTTCCTTCACTATAAGTGGGTACCCTGAACCCCTCTTAGTTTTTGCACAGTGGGCCATTCTGTTAATTCTAACTTTAACTTTAAATGGCAATTATCTCAAATACTGGCGGCTTTTTGCATATTTTGCTTTTTGATTTAGATCCTAGGCATCAAGAGCTTCCTTCACTATAAGTGGGTACCATGCACCCCTCTTAGTTTTTGCACAGTGGGCCATTCTGTTAATTCTAACTTTAACTTTAAATGGCAATTATCTCAAATACTGGCGGCTTTTTGCATATTTTGCTTTTTGATTTAGATCCTAGGCATCAAGAGCTTCCTTCACTATAAGTGGGTACCATGCACCCCTCTTAGTTTTTGCACAGTGGGCCATTCTGTTAATTCTAACTTTAACTTTAAATGGCAATTATCTCAAATACTGGCGGCTTTTTGCATATTTTGCTTTTTGATTTAGATCCTAGGCATCAAGAGCTTCCTTCACTATAAGTGGGTACCCTGCACCCCTCTTAGTTTTTGCACAGTGGGCCATTCTGTTAATTCTAACTTTAACTTTAAATGCCAATTATCTCAAATACTGGCGGCTTTTTGCATATTTTGCTTTTTGATTTAGATTCTAGGCATCAAGAGTTTCCTTCACTATAAGTGGGTACCATGCACCCCTCTTAGTTTTTGCACAGTGGGCCATTCTGTTAATTCTAACTTTAACTTTAAATGGCAATTATCTCAAATACTGGCGGCTTTTTGCATATTTTGCTTTTTGATTTAGATCCTAGGCATCAAGAGCTTCCTTCACTATAAGTGGGTACCATGCACCCCTCTTAGTTTTTGCACAGTGGGCCATTCTGTTAATTCTAACTTTAACTTTAAATGGCAATTATCTCAAATACTGGTGGCTTTTTGCATATTTTGCTTTTTGATTTAGATCCTAGGCATCAAGAGCTTCCTTCACTATAAGTGGGTACCATGCACCCCTCTTAGTTTTTGCACAGTGGGCCATTCTGTTAATTCTAACTTTAACTTTAAATGGCAATTATCTCAAATACTGGCGGCTTTTTGCATATTTTGCTTTTTGATTTAGATTCTAGGCATCAAGAGCTTCCTTCACTATAAGTGGGTACCCTGCACCCCTCTTAGTTTTTGCACAGTGGGCCATTCTGTTAATTCTAACTTTAACTTTAAATGGCAATTATCTCAAATACTGGCGGCTTTTTGCATATTTTGCTTTTTGATTTAGATCCTAGGCATCAAGAGCTTCCTTCACTATAAGTGGGTACCATGCACCCCTCTTAGTTTTTGCACAGTGGGCCATTCTGTTAATTCTAACTTTAACTTTAAATGGCAATTATCTCAAATACTGGCGGCTTTTTGCATATTTTGCTTTTTGATTTAGATCCTAGGCATCAAGAGCTTCCTTCACTATAAGTGGGTACCATGCACCCCTCTTAGTTTTTGCACAGTGGGCCATTCTGTTAATTCTAACTTTAACTTTAAATGGCAATTATCTCAAATACTGGCGGCTTTTTGCATATTTTGCTTTTTGATTTAGATCCTAGGCATCAAGAGCTTCCTTCACTATAAGTGGGTACCCTGCACCCCTCTTAGTTTTTGCACAGTGGGCCATTCTGTTAATTCTAACTTTAACTTTAAATGCCAATTATCTCAAATACTGGCGGCTTTTTGCATATTTTGCTTTTTGATTTAGATCCTAGGCATCAAGAGCTTCCTTCACTATAAGTGGGTACCCTGAACCCCTCTTAGTTTTTGCACAGTGGGCCATTCTGTTAATTCTAACTTTAACTTTAAATGGCAATTATCTCAAATACTGGCGGCTTTTTGCATATTTTGCTTTTTGATTTAGATCCTAGGCATCAAGAGCTTCCTTCACTATAAGTGGGTACCCTGCACCCCTCTTAGTTTTTGCACAGTGGGCCATTCTGTTAATTCTAACTTTAACTTTAAATGGCAATTATCTCAAATACTGGCGGCTTTTTGCATATTTTGCTTTTTGATTTAGATCCTAGGCATCAAGAGCTTCCTTCACTATAAGTGGGTACCCTGAACCCCTCTTAGTTTTTGCACAGTGGGCCATTCTGTTAATTCTAACTTTAACTTTAAATGGCAATTATCTCAAATACTGGCGGCTTTTTGCATATTTTGCTTTTTGATTTAGATCCTAGGCATCAAGAGCTTCCTTCACTATAAGTGGGTACCATGCACCCCTCTTAGTTTTTGCACAGTGGGCCATTCTGTTAATTCTAACTTTAACTTTAAATGGCAATTATCTCAAATACTGGCGGCTTTTTGCATATTTTGCTTTTTGATTTAGATCCTAGGCATCAAGAGCTTCCTTCACTATAAGTGGGTACCATGCACCCCTCTTAGTTTTTGCACAGTGGGCCATTCTGTTAATTCTAACTTTAACTTTAAATGGCAATTATCTCAAATACTGGCGGCTTTTTGCATATTTTGCTTTTTGATTTAGATCCTAGGCATCAAGAGCTTCCTTCACTATAAGTGGGTACCCTGCACCCCTCTTAGTTTTTGCACAGTGGGCCATTCTGTTAATTCTAACTTTAACTTTAAATGCCAATTATCTCAAATACTGGCGGCTTTTTGCATATTTTGCTTTTTGATTTAGATTCTAGGCATCAAGAGTTTCCTTCACTATAAGTGGGTACCATGCACCCCTCTTAGTTTTTGCACAGTGGGCCATTCTGTTAATTCTAACTTTAACTTTAAATGGCAATTATCTCAAATACTGGCGGCTTTTTGCATATTTTGCTTTTTGATTTAGATCCTAGGCATCAAGAGCTTCCTTCACTATAAGTGGGTACCATGCACCCCTCTTAGTTTTTGCACAGTGGGCCATTCTGTTAATTCTAACTTTAACTTTAAATGGCAATTATCTCAAATACTGGTGGCTTTTTGCATATTTTGCTTTTTGATTTAGATCCTAGGCATCAAGAGCTTCCTTCACTATAAGTGGGTACCATGCACCCCTCTTAGTTTTTGCACAGTGGGCCATTCTGTTAATTCTAACTTTAACTTTAAATGGCAATTATCTCAAATACTGGCGGCTTTTTGCATATTTTGCTTTTTGATTTAGATTCTAGGCATCAAGAGCTTCCTTCACTATAAGTGGGTACCCTGCACCCCTCTTAGTTTTTGCACAGTGGGCCATTCTGTTAATTCTAACTTTAACTTTAAATGGCAATTATCTCAAATACTGGCGGCTTTTTGCATATTTTGCTTTTTGATTTAGATCCTAGGCATCAAGAGCTTCCTTCACTATAAGTGGGTACCATGCACCCCTCTTAGTTTTTGCACAGTGGGCCATTCTGTTAATTCTAACTTTAACTTTAAATGGCAATTATCTCAAATACTGGCGGCTTTTTGCATATTTTGCTTTTTGATTTAGATCCTAGGCATCAAGAGCTTCCTTCACTATAAGTGGGTACCCTGCACCCCTCTTAGTTTTTGCACAGTGGGCCATTCTGTTAATTCTAACTTTAACTTTAAATGCCAATTATCTCAAATACTGGCGGCTTTTTGCATATTTTGCTTTTTGATTTAGATCCTAGGCATCAAGAGCTTCCTTCACTATAAGTGGGTACCCTGAACCCCTCTTAGTTTTTGCACAGTGGGCCATTCTGTTAATTCTAACTTTAACTTTAAATGGCAATTATCTCAAATACTGGCGGCTTTTTGCATATTTTGCTTTTTGATTTAGATCCTAGGCATCAAGAGCTTCCTTCACTATAAGTGGGTACCCTGCACCCCTCTTAGTTTTTGCACAGTGGGCCATTCTGTTAATTCTAACTTTAACTTTAAATGGCAATTATCTCAAATACTGGCGGCTTTTTGCATATTTTGCTTTTTGATTTAGATCCTAGGCATCAAGAGCTTCCTTCACTATAAGTGGGTACCCTGAACCCCTCTTAGTTTTTGCACAGTGGGCCATTCTGTTAATTCTAACTTTAACTTTAAATGGCAATTATCTCAAATACTGGCGGCTTTTTGCATATTTTGCTTTTTGATTTAGATCCTAGGCATCAAGAGCTTCCTTCACTATAAGTGGGTACCATGCACCCCTCTTAGTTTTTGCACAGTGGGCCATTCTGTTAATTCTAACTTTAACTTTAAATGGCAATTATCTCAAATACTGGCGGCTTTTTGCATATTTTGCTTTTTGATTTAGATCCTAGGCATCAAGAGCTTCCTTCACTATAAGTGGGTACCCTGCACCCCTCTTAGTTTTTGCACAGTGGGCCATTCTGTTAATTCTAACTTTAACTTTAAATGCCAATTATCTCAAATACTGGCGGCTTTTTGCATATTTTGCTTTTTGATTTAGATCCTAGGCATCAAGAGCTTCCTTCACTATAAGTGGGTACCATGCACCCCTCTTAGTTTTTGCACAGTGGGCCATTCTGTTAATTCTAACTTTAACTTTAAATGGCAATTATCTCAAATACTGGTGGCTTTTTGCATATTTTGCTTTTTGATTTAGATCCTAGGCATCAAGAGCTTCCTTCACTATAAGTGGGTACCATGCACCCCTCTTAGTTTTTGCACAGTGGGCCATTCTGTTAATTCTAACTTTAACTTTAAATGCCAATTATCTCAAATACTGGCGGCTTTTTGCATATTTTGCTTTTTGATTTAGATTCTAGGCATCAAGAGTTTCCTTCACTATAAGTGGGTACCATGCACCCCTCTTAGTTTTTGCACAGTGGGCCATTCTGTTAATTCTAACTTTAACTTTAAATGGCAATTATCTCAAATACTGGCGGCTTTTTGCATATTTTGCTTTTTGATTTAGATCCTAGGCATCAAGAGCTTCCTTCACTATAAGTGGATACCCGGCACCCCTCTTAGTTTTTGCACAGTGGGCCATTCTGTTAATTCTAACTTTAACTTTAAATGGCAGTTATCTCAAATACTGGCGGCTTTTTGCATATTTTGCTTTTTGATTTAGATTCTAGGCATCAAGAGCTTCCTTCACTATAAGTGGGTACCCTGCACCCCTCTTAGTTTTTGCACAGTGGGCCATTCTGTTAATTCTAACTTTAACTTTAAATGCCAATTATCTCAAATACTGGCGGCTTTTTGCATATTTTGCTTTTTGATTTAGATCCTAGGCATCAAGAGCTTCCTTCACTATAAGTGGATACCCGGCACCCCTCTTAGTTTTTCTACTTTTCGCTTTGGACTTTTTGGTGTTGAAGATTTGTTTCTTATGCATTTATTACTTTGTTAGATAGTTTTTTACAAAATTCGCAATGTTTGTGGTCCTTTTAGTGCTCTTGTTGTCGTTTCTTATGAATTTTTTCATTATTTTTCTTGATTTTATTTCTAGATCTTTTCTGTTAAATTGTTAGCATAGCTCTGCTAAGCTCGTAACAGTGTGCTGCTAATTGAATGGGTTTGTGTCTCTGCTAGTTAAAGTTAACTTTATCTTCACGGACATTCTGGTTTTGCGGGTTGACTGGCTGAATGGCTGGATGGCTGGTTGCCTCAACAACATTGTATGGGCTCGTAAAATGTTTATATTAACGTAAAATGCCATAATCAAAAAACGCGCAACCGACACAGCCCTAGACCCGCTACTGTATGTGGGTTTATCGAAAACCCCCCACAACCAGCAGCCGCAACAATGTTCAATTTTTTCATTTTCTGTTTTCCCATCTTTTTGTTTGGTTTGCGAAAAGCTCCTCTACTTAAGACAGATACTACTGCTATTGAAACTCCCTCGATTGTTTGATTTTAATATGGAAAATGCGTTTGCCATTTCTTAACGCAATTTTCTGCGAGACAGATAAACATATTCTTCGTTGCGTCGTTTCTTTTTCTTTTTTTTACTTATCCCTTGGATCCTTGCCTCTGGCAAGGTTCTGCGATCAATTTCTCATTTTGTTGGTTTGTTGTTTTTTGTTGTTGTTGTTTTTGTTTCCTTCAAGATGCCCATAAATTTGACAACGCTATATTCCAATTAGATGCGAGTCTTTCTGTGCTGAGTCGGCTACTTGAAAGCTTTTGTGAGAGTTGAGCAGGAGTTTATTGTGTCTATTCATAACTGGCGAAACACTTCATTATATACCCTTCAGCCACTTCATTGGCTTTTAACCAATTCACACCATTACAGCCATTAACAACTTAATTGAAATGTTTTCGAATCGAAAGGCGCTTAATGTTATTAATTAGCTGGATTATCTTTTGCCGCTTGCGAATCGTTGCCATAATTATGCTTAATTTGTAATTCAGCTCAAAATTTAAAACGTTGCATAGAATTTCAATATAACATAAATCGTTAAAGGACAATAAATGAATAAAAGAATGATTTGGCAGCAACGCGTTGGACGAAACAATTAATGTTGGCATAAATTATAATAATGATAACTATAATGATGTTTTCAGTTGTCCATTCCCAGATCAGTGTGCAGATTTTCAAACATATCTAGCATTTGTTTTGTGACAAGGGATTTGTGATAATAATAAAAATGTACTCACAAAAGGTCTCTATGGAATTAGCTGAAATTGTATATAAAAAGAAACGCAGCTTACATGAATGATATCTTTGTAAGGTGTCAACATTGGAGGTTCTGTTTATATGGGTACCATATCTGTTTATAGACATATCTGTACGATGTTTAGTATGATCATAAAATATTTTGGGCAACAGAACATTTTTGATTTCTACGAATCTGTTGTGAAACATTAGACAGTTGAGTCTTCCAGTAGCATATGTCAACACAATGTGTGTGCGTCTCTCAAAATCTCTCGTTTAAAGATTTTTAAGTGCATTTTCCAGTTTTTGAACGAGAAACAAATATGAAAAGGCAAATGTCGGGAGTAGCCGACAATATAACACACTACATCTACACCAGATCGGTCTATATGGGAGCTACATCCGGTGATTCACCGATTCGGACCCTACATGGCACGGTTGTTGGGAATCATAACAAAACATCATGCGCAAAATCTCAACAAATTCGGATTCGCCCTCTAGAAGCTTAGGAATTATAATCGAGAGCTCGGCTTTTTCCGGAAGTCGATTCCACATACGAACGGTTCGGGCGAAATAAGAATTCTCTCTATAATGCATTGTGCGGTCCGCTGGCCAATCAGTTACAAACGGTTGTAAATTCCTGGAATGTCTAGTATCCCCGACAAACATCCTTACATCAGGAATAAGAAGACTAATATCGGACGAACACACACCATGAAAGTACCAATAGAACAGCGCCAAACAACCCACATTGCGACGATGATGAAGGGAGGCAATAGAGTTGGATACACGGTCCAGTAGCTCCAGGGATGAATTTGAAGCTCCAGCCCATACATGTGAGTTGTACTCCATTTTCGGCCTTATGAAAGTGGTGTAGATGTTAGGAAGATCAGACGGAATGAAGTAATTCTTACACCGTCACATCAAGAGCTTGCTTGATTGCTCAACATTTACACCGTTAATAGACAGAGATGATCGTAATGGGTCAGCGAATCGTTTGTGTGACAACAAACAGCACTGAGTCTTCCGTGCATTAAAATCTACTTGATTCATTCGACCCCACTCAGAAATGGCCAGCAAATCCTGGTAGAGTGTATCGTCCATAAGCCGCCTCTTTTCCTCAATCTCTCTAAGACTTGGCCTATGGTCAAATGAGTACGAATGAAAGAGATTATTGTCATCCGCAAATGAGTAGATGGGATTCGAAAGAGAGAAGGAGAAAGAACAGAGCCCCGGGGTACACCTGCGGTCAATTTGTGCTCATTGGATGAGAACCCATCTATAACGACTCGAATAGAGCGATCTCTGAGAAAGCTCGAAATAAATCGAACGAAGCCATTACCGACATATGCGACAAGCTTTGATAGTAGTACACCGTGCCAGACCCTATCAATTGCCTTGAAGATATCCAGAGCCACATCCTTACTCTCAAAAAACTGGTGGATTGAGCGATTTCAACGTTCCGACAGAAGTGTCATGAGGTCGCCCGTAGAGCGATTTCTGCGGAACCCATACTGTTGGTCGCTTAGAAGGCCAATAGACTCTAAATACCTCACAGAATGTTGATTAACCATGCTCTCCATGACCTTGCAGAGAGCGGAGCATATCGCAATTGGCCGACAATTCGCAGGGTTGTTTGCCTCACCCTTCTTGGGTATTGGCTGAACGTTCGCAACCTTCCAAAGCCGGGTAGACTCCCGCACGGTAGGCAAGGTTGAAAAGGTTGCGTAATGGACGAGCGAGCGTCGAAGAACACTTGCGTATGACAAGTGTTGATATGCCATCCGGGCCCGGGGATTTATTTGCGTCTAGATGTTCCAGAACCCTTTTAACTCTACGAGTTCGAAAAAATATTTGGGGCATGACGTCAGATACATTTTCGATTGAGGGGAGTGGTTGATTGCTATCCGGCAGGGAAGAGTTCCCTGCAAATATATCAGCCAGCACCCTAGCCTTATCGACCGGGTCAGTGAACGTTTGATCGTCCTTAACAAGAGTTGGAATAAATGAAGAACTACCCTTTACTCTTTTCACGAACGACCAAAAGCTCTTACTTCCTCGTGTAGAAGCAAGAACCTTAGTGCGCAGGTGCTGTTCGTACAGAAATTTTTCGCTCCTAAGCACATTGGCGCACGAAGATATTGCCTGTTTGCGCAGCAGTTCAGTATTGGCATTTTTATCCAAGCGCCAATTCCTGAATGCTACCACTTTCGATCTTACAGCATCTCTGCATGTCTGGTTAAACCAACTTTTGTCGTCGGATTTAGCCGTTATAGTCTTAACTGGAATAAATGTCCTCATCCATTAACTATCTTATATGGGAGCTGTACCAGGTGATGGACCGTACTTGACACGGTTGTTGCGAGTCATAACAAAACATTACGTGCATAATTTCAAATAAATCGGAAAAGCTGAAGAAGTACAATAGGCAGATCGGTGCTATGGGAGTTACATATACAGTATTTGTGCAAAATGTCAAGCGGCTAGCTTCACTCCTTCAAAAGCTAGCGTGCTCTAGACAAATGGACAGAAGGACGGATAAAGCTAAATACACTTTATGAAGACTTAGATCAACATTTCAAGGTGTTGCAAACGGAATGACAAAATTAATACACCCCCATCCTATTGTGGAGAGTTACAAAATCTGGCACATCATATATATGGAAGCTATATCTAAATCTGGACCAATTTCGATCACAGTCCGGACATATTATGGAAGTTATCTACTAAATTGTTATGCAAAATTTGAAGAAGATCGGTTGATAAATACACTTGTAAAGGCTCTAGCAGTGGAAAACGAGCTATTTATATTTGTGGTATATCTGAATCTGAACCGATTTCTTCGAAATTCTCCAGTTTTGCCGAGACTCATAGGTGAATCCTTTTTGCCATAATTCGTGGGAATAGGTTAATAATAGGCCACATTAATGCATTATTAGTTAAAAGGGGGCGAATGTGTGTGGGGGAGCTACATTTCAATCTTAACCGACGTGACCATTTCAATTTGCCAATAAAGTGGGATTTCCAGAGTAGAAAAGCGGTATTTGGCTTGAAAACTATTCTAAAACCGCGAGACTTCTGAAACCCTCCTTTACAATAAAGATTAACAACTTTTCACCACAAATAAATTTTTTTATTTCTGAAATAACTATTCAACTCGGAAAATTTTATATGAAGTGAGATCAATTATATTCATATTTGCATTTGCGCAATGTATCCCTTAGTAATGTTGACAGTGAAACATTCTTAGAGATCTTAGCAGGAAAAGGAAGCGTTACATGTTTTAACCCTCCACCGAAGGATGGATAATATTCTTGATCTTTATCACATGACATTTTAAGTCGATCTTACCATATCCGTCCATATCGAATTTTCGATCGTGTAAAGCTAGCCGATCCAAATTTTGCAGGAATACTTCTTATTTGAGTATATTGTTAGGATTGAAATCCGTCCACTTAAATTTTGAAACTTGAGAAAATGGTTTTGTATCGTACAAGCCCATCTCTTTCTTCACTGATTTAAGGAAAATTTTGTTTCCAGTTTCGTTCTTCGACAGACGACTCAACTTGATTTGCTGATACACTGCCGCCCTGTACTTTGCAGAAAATTTGCTTGAATGGAACTTCTAATAGTAAAATCTTATTTAAAGAATCGATCTATAATCCATTTTCCATTTTTTAGGAAAAGTTGGATTTGTCATTGAAGAAAAGGGCGGGATGAACGTCAAAAAGTGGGATAGTTCCGTTAAAGGCGAGACAGATGGTCACTTTAGACATAGCTAAATCAAATCAGAACATGATGCTGAGTCGATCAGTATACTTATCAATGGGTCCATCTCTCTTCCTTATGGGCGTTACAAAAAATGCACTGAGTTATAATATCCTGTACCACAGTAGTGGTGTAGGGTATACAAATTTGGTTCGGGATGACTTCGCTACATTTTAGTTTTGCTATCTAGAACCCGTGTCGCTTATATAAGAGCCAAATATATATTCTAAACCATCGTTGAGCAAATAAATTGTACAATCTAAGGATAAGATTCCCAACAAGTACAATCTAAGGATGACTGCACATTGAAATATTTATGTCTATGAAAATAGAACGGAACTTATTAATTATTTCTTAAAGCTTAAGGATGAAGTGACGCAGAGGTTAGCATGACCCCCTATTACACTGAAACTACATAGCGGAGTAGAAGCTGGTTCCTTATTATTGGGCTTAATATGACAGTCGTCCCGCTGTTCCTTAATCGAATGTTTGTGGGCAAGCTTTCAAGCTTTAAGACGATTACAAACAAAATCTGCTCAGTTTTGAGATATATATAAGCTCCCATATATATTTCATCCAATCCAATCTTAGACTGATTCCCCTAGTAGCTCTATTGTATTGCTTCTTGTGTAGTTGTGCAACATTTTGCATTTTTTTAGTTGCCGCTTCTAAAATAAAATCTTAGATTTTTTTTGGAACATTTTGTTGTTTGTTGGCTTGCCAATTTTCCAAAACATAAGCTTCAATGATTTGTGGTGGCTGCCTTTGGTAACCGGCAAAGTTTTTGTATAAACTAAACTGAGACAGCGAGATGTCCTGTTGTTCTGAAGTTGATTAGAATTATCATCAGCAGCATCATTGACAACAAATCAGAGCTTAATCTGTTTTTGGCTTTCATGCCGATAAATTGGCTGCGCTCGAATAAAAATTCATTATTTTGTCGTTGTCACACCACACCACCGGCTGACCGGCTGGCACATAGATTTGCAAATGTGAAACCTGAAATAACGCGAAAAAGTGCCCTCTAATATGCCACAAAAACTAAAAATGGATAATAAATTGTTGATTGGAATTTCGGTGAGTTTTGCGTTCATGCTACGCTGCTGCTGTTGCTGATCTTTTTTCTCCATTCTGGGTGAGTTGGAACCCCAACAGCTAGCAGCTACATAATCGAATACCATACATCACACAATGATATATGAGCTGCTGCCTTCCTAGAAGTGGTTTTTTCTTCGATTTTGGCACACTAAAAAGCTCAACTCTCATAAAACAATGCTACACAAAGGGAAAAGTTTTAGCGTTTTTCTATGTTTTAATTGAAATGAGAAAAAAGACCCGAGTAAAAAACTCTCATACACCCGTACATGTGAAAATCGATGTAGTGTACAAAGCATTGAATTTGTGAATATGAAACGCTTGTGCGTTTGTTTGTTGTTTGTGTTGGATAATTTCAAGAGTTTTCAGGTACTCGAAACTTTACTTTGCGCATATGTTTTGGAGTTTTTAGTGTTTGTTTTGGTGGGACGCAATATTGGGAAATTAGTCTGGCGGTGCTGATGCAGCTGCAACATGAGAAGTAGATACTTCATGCGGCACACAGCCAAACTACAATCCTAGCAAGAATTGTTGGAGTATGTTATGTGTGTGTGTGTGTGTGTATGAAAGGGGCTAGAGTGGGTATATGGTAATCGTGAGTTTTCGATTCACGCGTGAGTCACGTGAATCGTGAGTGAGTGAGATCTAAGTCCAACCGCATGATAGTGCGTGACCGTGATGGAATTAAAATGCATCGTGCGTGAGTGTTGGAAATCCAGTTCACGACACTAATCACGGCTCACGAGAAAATCACGACTCCCGAAACACTCACGACTCACAAGACATTCACGACACGATCACCACTCACAAGAAAATCAAGACTAACCGTTAAAAAATGTCGAAAAAACACAATTTTTTGGAGGCGTGTCAAATCACACGCTGAAAAGTATGGAAGAAGTAGAAACAGTTTCCGTCAACAGATGCATACAAATGAAAAGACCAAATAAGCGGTTGTGCAGTGTTGGAACATTTTATACATTAATATAAATACGTACGTTAAAATACCGTATGAATTGAGAAGCTTGAAGCAAACATATTATTCGTTTCATGGAAAAAATATTTTAAAACGTGAGTTTTGAGTGCCTTGTGACTTCTGGGTATTTCGTGAGTGTTTCGTGATCTTTCGCGTGAGTCGTGCGTGAGTAAAGTTTTGACTCGTAAGCGTGCGAGAACGAGAGTCGAAATAAAAAGTCGTGCGTGAGTAAAATATTTTCTCGTGAGCGTGAGTGAAAATTCACTCCCGTGCACATCTCTAGCATATGGTTCAAATGTTTATACTTCTACCTCCTGCTTTACCCACTCCTCTACCTCACACACACACAGGCAACACATTCCATTTCGCCTGCTTTGATATTTGGGAATTTATTCGATGTTGTTGTTGCTTTGTTTATAAATTTGTTTCATAAAACTTTTCGGTTTTTAACTTTTAATAAACAATTGTGCAAATAGCATTTGCTTCGTTCTCCCGTTGGTCGTTCTGCCGTCACTCGCATAGACGTTTTAGCGTTAGTTGAGTATGGCGAGCGCAGGAAAAAAACAAAGCAAAAATGTTGGGCTAATGCTAGTGAAGATAAAGTGGTGGGTTTTTAATCGAATATCCAATTGATCATCACTTCTACGTTGGCTTATCGTTTAAGATTGAGACTGATGTCTTGGAAATAACAGAAGCTTTAGTACGAACATTCGTCATACAAATGACAGAGGTAAAGCAAAGACGCAATACAACCAGTGTTACAACTCAAAAAAATTAATATTTTATATATTTTATAATATTTTAATATTTTCGTCCCATAAAAAATCGGGAACAGTGAATTGCACTAGACCACTCACCTGCTACCATAAAGATGAAATAAAAGCTCGATTTAATCAAAAAAGGTGCATATATAGTCCAAAATCCCATTGTCTTATTAAATTTGTCCTACGTATCACACGATATATTCAACTTTCAGCGTTGCTGAAATTCCCCCATCACCATAGGATGAGGGCATACTAATCTAGTCATTCCGTTTGTAACACTTCGATTCTTGATCGTCTCGACGTCCTGAGCCGATCTAGCCATGTCCGTCCGTCTGTCGAAATCGCGATAGCGGTCGAACGCCTAAAGCTAGCCGCTTGAAATTTTGCATAGGTACTTAATATTGATGTAGGTCGTTGGGGATTGCAAATGGGCCAAATCGGTTCAGTGAGGTAATGATAACGCCTGACATAATACGAGTATATATCTTCAAATGTTCATCCAGGACAAATAATTTCTGATTTAAAAAACATTAGCCACTGCATCTTATTTTTTATCAGATGACTGATAAACATATGGTCATTTAATGTAATAAGCACGACCTAAAACAACTAATACCATAGCTTGACTATGTATAATATTGCAATTCCTTATGTATAATATTGCAATTCCTTAACTGCCACCTATATAGAGTCTTTAAGTTTCATTTCTTCTTCTCTCCATCCATAGGACTTAATTCTGTTTAAGCAAATCTTGCCGTAGACTTTTACCATAACCTAACCTATCTAAACGCCAAAACCGAATACCAATTACTTTTAAACAGTATTTTTCATTTTATACATCGCTGACTGTTCAAGGTAGCTTACTCATACCAACGATTAGTTTTTCTAGTTCCATTTCAAACATCCACTCATAGTCATTCAATTACTGCCTCAATGGCGATTGACGGTTCGGCCGACTAATCGGCTGAATGAACCCATTACGAGTACCAGCCAAAGGGGCACGTGTTGCAATACCAAAAATGCTCAGTTGTAAAGCGTGCTGAATATAGAAAAAAGATTTCCAATTGAAACATAGGGCAAATATGTATCTGTGGCACACAATAGCTCTAATAATGGCTAAGTACATTCATATGGAGTATGAATGGGAATGCATTTTGTATGCAGCGGCCATAAATTAAATTATGACCAACCAAACGCAGAGTAGAATGCTGATCGCCGTCTGCAATGAAAATACAACAGAAATTATAATGAAATTTGAGTTGTTAAATGTTCGCTTGCCCCGCTGCCGTCTCTTTGTACGCCCCCGTCATCAGTAGCACATTAAAATCTGTGGGTGTAGCTTAAATGGCGTTGTTAGTTGTTGCCCAAGTGGGGGAGGAGGCAATCAGTAATGGCGGCAGTACCTACTCTATACAAGCACTAATGCAATTCCGCCAAAGTTGCTGGGCCTGCTGTTAACCGCATTCGTGTCGATGAATGTAAGCTTGCATATGAGTCTCCAGGGTTTATGGAAATGCATAGCAGCAATTTGGGTCAAATGAAATCAAGTAGAAAAGTGTTTAAGTGTAATGAACAAACACCTAAAGAAGAACAACAAAAACAAGTGCTGTTGAACAGCAACAACAACTCATAACAATAAAGTCATAAAAACTTAATAATTTAAACGAAAGCTCTTTAACACTTAGTAGCCCAGCAAAATACATTTTGAGAATTTCATAGGTGATCGTCTATATGGGAGCTATGTCAGATTATTGACCAACTTGGACCGTACTTGGCACTACTGTTTATAGTTGTAATAGAACACTATGTACAAACTTTTGCTCAACCAGATAACAATTACGACTTATGGGAGCTCATGTTTTAAAATCGATGGAGCATCTTATGTCCAAATCTGAACTGATATGGCCTATTTGCAATTCCCAACGAATTACATTACTAATAAGTCTCTGTCGAAAATGTCGAGTGGATATCTTTATTCTTTACACCGCTATCGCAAGTTCCACTGACGGACGGGTAGGATTAGATCGACTTCTCCGACTTAGATTCTGCATAAGATTAAAGTAAAACGAAAACCGAATTATATCTTTGGTAGATTAAGATTTGCCAGATCCAGAAAAGGGAGAAAGTTAATTCCCTTAAAACGACGAAGTCTGATATCTATATTCTATACGTCTTTGGAATGCTCTTTCACATGAAATCCAAATCATTTAAAAGGAGAATTTTAACTTTATTTAGTTGTTAACTCATTTCAAACTTAAAACTTGTATTTTATACATTCCTTACCTTTTTAATTTTTTTACACTCCCCCTTACCTCCTCTTACCCAGGTGCGATTTAAGCGAAATTTTGTGTGCTCTCTTATAGTACCTTTAAAATAAAAATTTGTATCCAAATTTCGGATGGGGTACCCAGCGGTCTGTCCCACCCTAAAATCTACCAAATATATATTTAGACCAATCACGACAATATGGGACTCAAATGAAAGGTGTTAGGGGGACCACCCCAACCCCCTAAAACACCCCTAAATCGAATCTGATAAATTTTTTTTGGGCCAAGTCACTGAACGGTGCCCCAACCCTCAAAACACTTCCCAAACCGGTCATGTTTGTCGACTATGGAAATATGAGGCTCAAATGAAAGGTATTTGGAAGTAGACCACGAATCTGATAACAAAATTCGGGACCAACTGCCTAGGGGACGTACCACCCCCATAACAACCCCCAAATGGGACGGATTCGCTAACCATGACAATTTGGGTATTAAAGGGAATTGATCTCGATATTATTGTTTTTAGGGCCCATACCGCAAACAGGACATATTTGCTGACTTTTGCAATAATGGGTTTAAATGATAGGTATTTGAGATTAGAAAACGAATTTGATATCCAATTTTGAGGCCAATGTCGATATGGGGTTCAAATAAATGATATTTGAGAGTAGAGAACGATGCTGATTTATTTTTAGAGGTAAGTGCTAAGTTTGGGGGACCACCCCACTCGTACATATTTACCGACCACGTAAATTTGGGGCTCAAATAATGGTATTTGATAGTAGAAAACGAATCTTATATCCAAATATGGGACCTTGTCTTTGGGGCACCGCCCCTTTTCCAAAACACCCCCCAAAACACACATATTGGGTCCAAGAGTTTGAGGGCGCCTCATCTCATAAACTTCCCTTAAACCAATGGCAATATGGGGTTTAAATAAATGGTATTTAAGCACGATGCTGATATTTTTTTCAGGGTAATGTGTTTAGGGGACCACCTCACCCCCGAAAACACCAAATCGGACATCATGACAATATCGGGCTGAAATAAAGACTTTTAAGAATAGATTATATCAAACATCCAAACGCTAATGACCCTAAACTCTCCGAGCAAATTCATTGAGCAATAAAGATCATATAGGATTCAGATAAAGGCATTTATATCTGTTAGTTAGGTATTTCACTAAAGGTTCTTTAATTGTCGAAAATACATATTCAAAGGATAATTTTGTACCATGCAAAGTCAGAGAATTCGCAGCGGAGCGGGCCCGGTTCAGCTAGTTTCGAGATGTTACTACTATTCTACTGCTACTACCGAAAAATTCATCAAATGATTGATTAGTTACTTGAAAAAGGGCATCAAACTAATTGATAGTTAAACAAGTTTTGTCAGTTTTACAAATCCTCAGAAAAGTTTATGTGGCAGCTATGTTTAAAAATGGCCCGCTTTGATATCGATATAATTTGGATCGGATTGTTTTTTTTTGTTCCAAAGTTAAAGTGCTCTTGATAGTCAGACTGATAGATATACTTTGACTATTATGGCGTTCAAGAAGATTCATAATTTGAGGTGTTCAAGACAGTATGGCGAGTTTGTGTTTTTTTTTTTTCATCTTAAAATGAAGGATGTAAAATGAAACTTAAAAAGTAAAGCAACAAGTCGTTCGTGGCTTATCATTTGCCTGCTTATGTGGATCTTTATTTCTGGTTTCTTTATTACTCATCACTCGGTTTCGCCCAACAATGAAACTTTCTTTAAACATCTCAGCGCAAAAATGATTTTTTAATTTTTGGAATTTTAACTCAAAACTGTCAAAGCGGTTACACTCGACAAAATCGTCTATGACAATACGTTTTCCTAAAAGAAGATCAATGTTCGTCAAATAAGAATATTCTTTTTGTGAAAACGTGGCTTTCTTGTATACATTGTCGTATACATTGTTGTATCCATCTGAGTTTACTCGCCTGTTTACGGGAAAAACGAATCTTTCACTCATCTTTTCGTTAACAACAAAACTTAGCATGATTATGCAGACTTGTTTGCTGGGATTAGTTTATCGATACTTTTGGGGGAATATTTAATGGCATAAATACTCTCGCATATGCTGTCTCTTGACAATTTGAATGACTAAATCAATGCCCTAAAGACATGCCGCAATTGAATATCAGGAACGACAGTAGTCAGAATTATTGCCAGGCAATGCTGGCTAAATACCTTCTTTTACAAACGTCAATCAATAGAATCGTGTCCATATGTCTCTCTTTTATTGTTTCTCTGAGTGTTTGTGTCTGGGCGTGTGTAATACACACTGTGTATATGCGTGGTAGTTATTCGAGTGTCTTCCATGCTTTGATACCTTTGCTGATTCAAATCAAATGTAATGAAATTCCAGACACGCATTTCACCAAACAATCGAACACAAACGTGCAAATATTTACTGGCAACAGAACTCATCCATCGAGCCATTGATTCGTTCGGGTTTGACTTCTTGGCGCTTGGGTCGACTTAAGCGCTCTCTTCTTTGGCTTTTTTCTCATTTAGTGTGTGAAAGCTTCCGAAAAATGGGGTGTGTTACAGCCTGTTGACGGAAATGTCAAAATAAATGTCTATAATTTGGTTTTCGACTCTTGGAATACATCAACGAAGCAATTAAGCCTCTGAATTGATTACCACTTGTCTAAAAGAACTCCAAATATTTCAATTACACACATCCCTCAAACATCACAAAGAAAGAGAGGGCGTTTGCATTCTCCCAACCAGCCTTTAAAAAAAGTATTGAAAACGCGTTTTTAAAACACGTACTAGCAAATGCGATATGAACATTCGCAAACCTTTGCAAAAGTCACGTGAGATAAATAGCTTATTTGCTTAAATTCACAAAATAACAAGGCTTACGCAGATAAAAATCAAATTTAAAAAAAGTGTTTGCCCATATTAAAACCTTTATACCGTAGGATTCTTAAAGTATACCAGTAGGTTAGGTTAGGATTATGTGCCAGACTCACTTAGACGATTTCGTCCATTGTGATAATATACATAATAATATACATATCGGCATACATGGCGCTAGAGGCATATCCACAGACTCCAGTCCCTCCGGAATGTGTAGGGTAGGCTCGTCCGCTCTACAATTCGCTGATATATCTCTGATGACTGGCACCCAGAACAGGTGCATTTTTAACGGTTCAGCCATTTTGTTGAGAGATCTGGTTTCTGGCTGCCTGGCTGTCTGAGAATATATTTATGTCAATCGTTCGTGAAAATATATTTATGTCAATCGTCGGCATACATGGCGCTAGAGGCATATCCACAGACTTCAGTCCCTCCGGAACGTGTAGGGTAGTTCCTAGTCTCGAAAGTTCGTCCGCTCTACAATTCGCTGATATATCTCTGATGACTGGCACCCAGACCAGGTGCATTTTTAACTGTTCAGCCATTTTGTTGAGAGATCTGGTTTTTGGCTGCCTGGCTGTCTGAGAAGATATTTATGTCAATCGTCGTTATGACATTACATCTTAGCCACTCCACCACTGCAGTGATCTCCGCTTGATACACACTGGTCAAGAGTTGTCTTACTTGTTCTTTCCAAAACGTTAGTTCTTTCCAAAATTGAACTTCAAAATTTCCTGTCCAGCAAAACACCCAGGTACAGAACATTCTCTCCTCCCAAGGACACAGGTGCTACTGTGGGTAACTTGTATTACCTACTGAACAAAAATACGTCTGTCTTGTACGGATTTACGGCTATACCACTTTCTGGAGCTCACTTCGCTGTCGTACTAAGAGCTTCCTAAAGTATATCTCTTAGAGTGCTGGGTGCCTGCATCTTTTAGTAAGTAAGTTATAAATAAACTTTCTTACTTTAGTGTTGAAAATTCCAGCTCCTTCATGATTGACGTGGTTAAAAGCACCATCAATGTCAAAAAATGCCACTGTATACGAGTATTCCTTGACAGCGACAACGTCGCGAAGGGCTCTTTCAGTGAACTTGCCCTTGCTATATGCATACTGTTGCCGAGACTGCCGATCTGCAGACATTTCTTTAAAACGAGCCAAGGCTATTTATCGCCCAAAGGGTTTTCGACACAGACACAATTTCCTAGCAACCTCCGACAAATGCATATCAGTGAAAACCTCTTCAGGCGCCTTGTTGTTCGTTGAAGAGTTTCGCGGGAAATGTGTGTTGACGATTAGTTCCACTGTTTCCTCACTAAACATTGCCCATACATTCTCTGACTTTTGAATGTTTCCTACCGTTATAGGTTTCTAAGGTAGGATCTTCCTTAGCCTAGAGGCCTCAGAGCTGCAGATTTCCGTCTATGATTTGTTCTGAACCTTTTTCAGCTCGCCCTTGTAGTTTCTTAGCTCTGCTTTACATAAGTCCCAGTCACGTGGGGCCCTTGTATATTTTGCCCTGTTGGAGAGTTTTCTGCAGATCTTCCTTAGACTAACCAGTCCTGGGGTCCATCAATCCGCATTTCTTCTGTTTAGCGGAGGGACCACTTCTGCAGCATTTCCTCCAAGGCTGCAACTAATATAACGATGATCAGAGAAGCTGTGGTCATCCAAATCATCCCATTCACATATCCTTCCGCTGATATTCTCCAATACAAAGGTAACATCTGTGTACTTCCTGCCTGTACCTGGTAAAAAAGGTCGGTTTAGTTAACAGTATAATCAGATCAGTACACTCATAGAAAAAAGTTTGCTGAAAATAGCAAACACTGTCTGCTGAATATTAGTAGTTTATTTTGCTGCTATTTTAGCAGTAGCTCTGCTATTATAGCAGTATTTCCATTTCAGAGTAGCAGGCTTACTGCTGAAAAGTCTGTTGTTTGCTGAAAATGTCTGCTGTTTAATTATGAGCGGGATGTAAGAAGAATAAATAGAACACATAGGCGGATGTTTATAATCACCATTGAATGTATACTTTCCATAGCAGTAGAGCAATAACAAAATAAGCGAGCTAGCTCAGCCACATTTCAAAATGTATACCAATGATAGGATCAGGTAGCTTCTTTACAGTATTATTCCAAGCAAATTTTGTAAGTTCAAAAAGCAGTAAGAAATGTTTGCTGATACAGCATCCCTATGTCTGCTGAAACAGCAGACAAAAGCTGCTGATTTAGCATTTTTGCTGTTTTGAATAACAAATACTTTTATGTGGGGCACTTGTGCAGTGACTGGCAACAAAGGAGAAAACCAATCAAAGGCAAGTCTGCAGCATATAGATCTCTGTGCACCGAAATGACAGGGGAATGCGCACTTGCCCTGCCGATGCCCTCAAGAGAATGTTGCACATATTGGTGATCGATATACACAAATGTGACAACGCTTCGAGTCTTCTATTTCCTAGGACTTGGAAAGCTAGAACATACTGACATGTTTGGATCTTTCCGAAACTTCCTGGAAAACTAACCACAGTGTTAACTATCATGGTTAAAATAGGTAGCAGAAATCCGTTAATGGGTTGGGGCATCAAAGTATACAGTGGCACAGAAAAGACTACATACCCCAGTGAAAAAACACGTTTTACAAAATGAAATTTTTGAACGTAACCATATTTTGAAATAGCTAATATTTTGAAATCTAAGCTTTTGATATAACAGCTAAACCACATACACACATTTTGCCATGTGATGCATTCTGTTATGGCATACACCTTCACTTTGGCTATATGTCCAAGAGTAGAACTTAGAGTAGACAATGTCGATTTTCTATTCTCATAAATCAACATTAGGCCAGAATTACTCCCGAGTTTTATATATCTATGTTGCATTGGAATCCTAACGTTTAATAAAAATTAACATTAAATAGGAATATTTCAATTAAAAACCTTTGATCCTTTTTTGTTAGCTCAGATGTCAATAGTACTGAATGGCTGCTGCTACAATCATCATTGTACACATTATTACGCCTGGACCCAATGGGACAGTAGACAAAAAACCATTGATATGACGAAACTTCAATTAAACTCTATATCAAACATTTGTTTCCAAACAATTTACCTATCTGATATTCAAGCTTTTGTACTTTTCAAAAAAAAAAATACTTTTTAATGTTCAAGCTTTTAAAGCCATACTCGACTATATACAAACATGCTAAGTAACACCAGTACTAAATGTAATTGCTGGCAGTGCCCTTAACTGCCTACCCATTGTAGACATGAAGTCATTATATTTGATAGAGATGGAAGTCGGTGTTCAATAGCTGCAACCTTAGCTATTGCTAAACGGACGGATGGAGAGATTGATGGTTATGTCGATAGATGATAGCTCTGATTAACTTGGCCACACATTGAGGTAAAAAGTATACCAAAGAAGTTATAGGCCATAATTAAAAACGCATTAAGAATTTGAAAACTTTTTATCACTTTTCTTTACGTCTATACTTAAAAAGAAGAACAGAGCCAAAGGTAAATAGGTAATAAAATAGGTAATGTTCGTAAATGTCCATGGATAGATGGGGGTATAAAGGAGTAACAAACAAACAAAATTATATAACGATGTTGAGTTTGGTTATGCATGGACGAGGAAAAAGCTCAAAAAAGATTTTCTAAGTTTTTCTTCGTCATCTCTTAAGTATCCAGAACAAAGGGAAAGGGAGTATAGCTCGATAAATTTCGCTAATAAAATTGTATTTAGCACTTCATTAAGGGCTTAACGAAGCATGCATATACATTTATTTTTGGCTGCATATACAAACAAATATACGATTCACCAAAAATACAATAATTTCAAGTTTTTATGTATATAGAATCATAAATTGTTCACAAATATGCGCAACGATTGAAAAAAAAACTGAATCAACCTTAATATTTATTTTGAAATTTCGATTGATTTGAGCTTACTGAAGCGGAAGTATTGCACAATTATTGTGAAAGCTTTAATGCATGTTTTTCAATTTTTGTTAATTTACCAGTGTCATTGATTATTCACTTTATTGCCTTGTTGAAGTAGACATAGTGATTAATATAGCCTACTGCCTTATAAATTGTTGGAAGGATTCAAAGCAAGGGATTATGCTAAACTATGTAACAGGATAGTCGACACTGATTGCATGATATCTTCCATATATACTGTGATGTGAAACACGAAGGCATTTTTTTTTATTGATTTGCTTTATACAGCTCCCAAAGCATCTTTGAAATCAACTTTTCGAGCAACTAAAAAATGCAGTGTCTAATACATTTTTTCTATCTTGTATTCTGTTGTGAATTTGTTTGACTCCGAAGCCGAATTAGATATAAGTAGGCCTACAGTGATGGGTTCTCCATACACACGAATTCGCTCAGTCGTCTCACGTGAACCAGCCGAAATGGATTATTGTTAATTTCTCTTTCGAGATGAGCTTAATGGTCAAACATTTTATACAACGGAAAAATTAAATGATTTGACGCGTTTCGACTTAGTTTGAAATCATGAAATCCGCAGCCACCGATTCTATGTCTGACTCGCTAAAGCCACAAATTGTAGGAGCCGACAGGAATGACTAGGCTTCAGTATAATGATGGAGTAGGTACAACGCGTATAAAGAAACAGAAGAAGTGTAGCAGAACATAGCAGCACGCCCACTCAGTAAACACGGAGGCGGGAGGAAACGATTAAAATTCCGGATAAAATTCGGCAATATAAGCGGCTGGAACAGGAGGAAAAACTTTAGTTGGCAAACCTTAAGTTAGATTCGATGTGAAATTTTTCGCCCTAACTCTAATTTTACACGTACTTAAGTGTGCTACCTACTTTTTACAACAACCTGATATTTATGCAAGATTTGATGAATTTGCATGACAAAAACGGGGTAGAAATGATCCTCTCACCTTTCAATTGGTGTTACGTAAGCCAAATTTCTCGTGTAATTGTATTTTTGAAACAGCAAAAGAAAAAAAATTAGAAAAACTTTTTCATAAGGTATCTTATGAAAGAGTGTTCCTTATTCAATTCGTAGTTCATAGTTCTGCTTATGCATAAATCCAAAATTCATCTTAATGGATTTTCTAATTCTTGTTTGCTTTGAATTGTAGCACCAATTTTACAAACCTTTTGCTTTGGTTAAAGGTTTGCTTTTATTACTCGTAGCAGTTCCAACCTTTGTGCCCCTTATCTTTGTAGAAAATGCTAAATTTAAGAGAAATGTGACAGTTTTTTGTAGATCTTCATAAATGGCCAAATTTGATAGCTGATACAACCAAATGGAATACAATGTGCCATTTGGAATTTAAATAAATAATGACATTTTCAGCAATTGTTTGTTGTCCTACAATCATGTTGACGATGAGATGATGATGATAATGATACTCTTTGCTTGTGTTATTATTGCGTTTGTTATTATTGTTGCGCGAAGGGAAAAGTAAGAATAAATAAAAAACAGTTTTGAAATAAAAACCATCATCTGTTTCGAACAATAAAAATAAAAAGGAGGAAAAACAGAAGCAAAGTATAGAAAAAGTTTGAAATTTAATTGATTTATTATTCCCTTTCTGTTGTTGTTGATGTAGTTGCTGTTTTACTTTTTTTTTTTTGCCTTGAATCAAAAGTGACCCCATCAACATAACCCAGAACCTGCAAAATGTAAACCACAAAAATTACTCCTCACCCCAAAACAAGAGGTTTGGGATGCTTCGATATTCTGGCAAATAAAAAAGAAGTAAAGAATACTGAAAGAACAACTTGAGAAAATAACATTGCATGTTCATAAAAGTTTACATGATAAATAACCTCAAAAGACAGATGACCGATTAAACAGCCAGAGAGAAATGTTTGCTACAAAAAGCATACTTGAAACTTTTGTATCAACTCTATTGTTATTGTAAATATTTCATATTGCAAATATTTCAAGATTGCTTGCAAAAAAAGATGTGATTTGTGAAAGCTTAAAATTCTATTATACTCCCATAGGTACCCCAGGGGAAATGGGACCGGTCCCAAACCTATCTCAGGATAGGTCCTCTGGTGATAGGGACCGCTCCCAATTCTCGTCCCATTACATGGAAAAAAACCTATCACTTTTATAAAGGTTTGTCGCTCGAGTTGACGAAGGAGAATCATAAGTTACGACAACTGAAACTTTTCATTCCATGTAGGATATGACCTGTGACAGGTAAATAATTCTCCAGTTTAAGGCCAGTATATTTCGGACAATTGACTACACATTTCACGTAGGGTAGTTGAAAAAATATCACCCAAGTTTATAAAAAAATCCTTTTACATTTGTAGAGTCTAAATATGTGGTGAAAACGAAATTGATATTTTATCACAATTTTATTTGAGTTATCAAAGAGAAAGAATTCCGAATTAATATGAGACATATAAATCAATGACCTCTACGTACTTAGGTGAACTGAAGGCAATCGTTCGAATACAGTGTCAGTTTTGATTCCAGTTCTATTCACCTGAATGTACCTTAGTCATAGGTCCCTTTTTGGCCCAAATCATCAATTGATTGTTACTTTTGTTGTTGATTTGTAGACATCTAATACAAATTTGCCCATTAGCAAGTCATTAAGAAACAGCGGAGATACTTCCCTCATATCAATGGGTGTTGTAAGGTGCGTACTCTTATTGCCAAGCCCGAATGACACGCCGCAGAGCGACACCACTTAGTAGAGATGCTTTAAACAGCAGGCTAGCATTAGTGTGGGGATAGTGACATCCAGAAATTTTAGCCAAATATTAATAAAAACTAGTCCCTCTTTTCACCCTCCCTCCACTTCCCACTCGCCAACGCAATACATTTTATCCATAGGATATTCATTTCAACCATCCCCTTCATGATGGTTGAAATGAACAATAAGTTCAAACAAACTGTTTTCTAATATTCTCAACAGGATTCCAACCTATACGTTTAGCGTCATAAGCGGGCAAGCTAACCTTTGTGAAACGGTGGCGTTCTAACAATTCATTACATTACGTTCTATTATGTTCGCAGAAAAGGCTGTTTTTCATTGTAGACTTTAAAGACAATTTCCTTACGGTAAAACTTTTTGATTTTTTTTTACTTCTTTGTTATCCTTTCCTAACGCACTACAATATTTGTATGTATAACCCTAAAATTATGCTTTAATATCATCCAATAATAAAGTTTTTTTTTTGTTTCTAAATTAACAACAAATTCCTGTTTTCCTACCTTCTTCCGCTGATAAAAATCATAGTTTTCTGTTGCTAGTATTCTTCGAGTGTAAGCAACAGCTTCGCTCTTCGCCCCAAAGGAATGTTTTAAACGCTTCTGTTTGCATGAGTAGGTATATTTAAAGAGAGAATATCTATGCAAACATACATAAATTGCTGGTAGAAACAATGTCATACATTACGAATTCATCACATGACGTATGCATCGGTAAGCCGCAAGGCCAAAGATATTCGTTGAGAAACGTCCGAGGAACCCTTTCCCTAAGCAAAAAGTGAAGCCAAATGATCACAGTTTGATTCCTTTCTGCCTTGTGCGTTACGTTCTGGCTGCGTTGAAAGGAAATCATCTTTTGCTACTTTTGCCTATCAGCTTGGCTCCCTTTCATGTTTAGCTTACATCTAATAGTTGATGTTCTTCGTAGTTGTTGTTGTTTTTGTTATTGGCTACGTGTTTGTACCCTTCGAGTCAAATCAAAGGCAAGCAAAGAAGAGTCAAAGAACAGGAAAAGCAATGCCAACAACATAAACTACGAGTACAAACTAACGACAGCAACAAATCAAATGAAAAGCCAATCAGTGTATTGACCACAAAACAACATTAAGCCAGCAACAACTGGCTGGCACATAACACAAAATACACATCGGATATACCGACACAATTGTACACTTGGTACCAAAAAGTTGGACTTAGGTTAGGTTGGAAAGAGGTTGCGGACAGTAAGCCGCCCCAGTAATCGGCTTGTTATGCGCTCCAAATACTAAAAACTAACCTGTAAAAAGAAAATCTATGTTAGGAATTCCGTTGGTTCATGTCTGGTATGGTGTCCTCACCTAATTTGCGGTGTCTGTTAGCCACGTAAGTCGTAGGGAATGCTCCAACGTCTCGTCATCTTTGCCGCATGCCCTACACATGCTATCACTTGCCGCACCGATTTTGCACAAATGAGATCCTAGTCCCTTGTGTCCCGTTATGATACCGAAAGCTATACTGACCTTCTTCTTACTTCCTTTCAGTAATAGCCTCGTCTTTTCATGATCCGGATCTCCACATAGGATTTTCCTCGTCCTACCAACCGTCTCGCTGTTCCACAGTGCTACATTCGCATTCGTCGACCATACCTTTAACTCAATTTGCGTCGACCCGAAGGGCTTCGGGTAACCAAGTTTAAAGATGTCAAGGGCCACATTATATGGGTGCTATGTCCAAATATGGTCCATTTCAATTTCAAGCGAATATCTTTTTTCGTTCGGGCGCTATCGTGATTTTCGCAGACGGACGGACGGACATGTCTAGATCGACGTAAAATGTCAAGACTATCAAGCATAAATATATACCTTGTAGAGTCACAAATCAATATTTCGAGATATTATTAGCTATGAACAGCACCAAGCTGGAACTTTGAGCTCCGATCCATGTGGTGTTCATTGTTAGCTCGAGCTACCGGGCGCTCTTGCATAAATTCAGAGTGCCAATGATGTTCGATATGACAAGGCGAGTTATTAGCGCCTTTACATAACCAATGGCCATCATGTTTCCACGTCGAGCTTGCTCACTTATAGGAACTAGACGAGCATCGCCAACTCCAGACATAGGTATGTGGCTACATCAACAACAACAATGCCACATCCTATGTTGGTGGGTATAACAAGTTAAAGCGACTTCACCTTGCATTACTACGTATGCCAAGTTTATGGGACAGAAATTACAAAAAAAAAATATTTGCAGGTCTTAACTGAAGTCCACATGCAAATTGTATACCAGCCACTGAAGGATTTATTTAGTTTGTCATTCCGTTGCATCACATCGCAATTTCCGACCTTTCAAAGATATGTATATATCTCGCCACGTCCATATGTTAGTTGAAATCACACTGCATTCTTTAAGAATCAAGATATTGAGCTGAAATTTTGGACAAATTATTGTCCTTAGGCAGTTTAAATTCTACGATGGGCTATAATGGTCTACTTATATCTTGATAGAGCCTCCATGTAGACCGATCGCCCGATTTAGAATCGTAGGACATATATTGATTTAGTGATTTGCCAAAGTTTTGCATAGTGAGATGTGCTAGAATGTTCGATATCCAGCTAAATATAACTTCCATATATAACCATCTCCCGATTAAAGGTATAGAGGCCACAAAAAACATACTTAGTACTAGATTTCTTTAAAGTTTGACACACCCTTTCCGGGTGTGGTTCAGGTCAGACCATATTTGAACATGTGAGAAATATCCAATGCTGAACTTTTTCATTCATCCTTGCTCTTAGTGTTAAACCTACGCGTCAAGCGAGTCAACGTCATGTTATTTTACAAGAATTTCACATGGAACTCTTATATCGCTGGCCTCTGATGCTGGCAGTTTCGTGTTTCCTATGAAATGTCTGTATGTAAAAAATCTGATGCTTACTCCTGATTTTTGATTTTGTTCCTGGTCTCATGTTTGGTAGTCTTGCACTCACCCTCGAGCCTATCTATGAAATAGGCATTGCTTCACAGTACATATTATTTAAGGCGAATTTTTTAAAATAAGTTTAAGGAAAAAATAAATAAAATAATATTTTATCCGGCAGGGGGTTTCGAACCTGGATTTGCAAAAAGTTAATGGCATGTGAGAAGTACGCGTGTTTGAACAACTTACTCTAAAAAATAATATGTTGAAAATCCCCAAAATCTTAATTATTTTGTCTGTTAAGTCCCCACAAACCTACTTCAACAATTAATGTCCTCAGTTCAATGCAAAAAGTCGTTGGGAATCAACTGTTTAACTTAAAAATTTGGTAGTTGGCTTTTTTCTTAAGACTCTTACTTGTGAAAAGAACACCATCCTATGGCGCCTTCTGTACATCTAACGATTTAGTTTTCTACACTGGGAACTGTGTGTGTATGTGTATGTGTGTGTAGGGGTATGTTACATCAGTAACCGGACCCAAGATCTCGAATGCTGTTGTTGTTGTTGTCGCATTTTGGTATTGGTATTGGAATAATACCCGGAATTTCAGCCGCAGTAACATCATTTGCCTCAGTGTGTTGGTTGTAGTCATTCGTGCGTTTAGACACTGGGGGTAAAACAATTGGCCGCTTGGAATCCCTTCCAACATGATGCGCATACAAAATTAGACAAAGGATGTGGCCACAAAAAGGCCACCTGAACCCCTTGAATAAGGCCACAAAAAATAAAGATAATCCAAGATTTTTTTTTGCAGGGCTGTCTAAAGATAACAGCAGTAGCTGAAAAAGAGCCTGAGATTTTTACTCGCTATTTGCAAAAACAATTTTTGGTTTTTTTTTGGAATCGCGATTATCCGTTAGTCTTTATTTGCCTATCTGTCGGTCCGTCTGTATGCCGGCCTTCGTCATTCGTCTTCTGTTTTATTTTTGGTGGTTTCCGTGTGCCACATGTGCGGCTACTGCTTGTGCTTTCTGCACTAAGAAAGACATCAGTTGTGCTCTCTTGATGCGGGGTTGGCTTCTGGAATTTAGTACAATTCATTAAGTGGCAGCAAATATGAAAAAAGACAATCAACGAAATGGCAAAAACAACAAATGGCACCCATTGGACCAGAGCAGACCATCGGACGGACGGACCCAAAGAACAAAGAAATTAACTTAATTTTGAGCGATATATGAACGACTAGTACTGCTCGCCGTCCATGGATCAATTCCATTGGAGTCGTTGTTGGATGGAGGGTAATTAAGACAAGCTGCGACCGGCCAAACACAAGCGTTTCTTATCGAAAGGTCATTGGGATTATGTCCATTAAATTGCCATTGTATTGTGGATATTTGTCGTTGGCGTTCTGCCCCCACCATCGTTCTGCCCCCACCATCGTTCTGCCCCTACAGTCTCCCTATGCGTGAGTGTGTACGAGTGTTAGGCACTAGGCACATGTTAGCAAACTCCCTCCATGTCGTCACTTGGCAGCGTTCTAATTATGGCAAACGAACATCCATTACTGCCCAAGATAAAAAGTTTATCTTCCACCTCAAATAGATAAGAAAAGTGTTGGAGAGGAAAAATGTGGCCATTACATGAGTAGCCGAGAAAAGGTACATGTTCCACGGCTTGACATGGCTGCCATAATTTGTTCAAATTACAAACATGAAAACCTTCGCACTAGCATCGCACACACTCATATAAAGCCAGGCACACAGACGCACGTTCCCACAATGAAATGTTATATCATAAACGAAATTTTATTATTTTTTGTGTGTTTGTTTTATTTTATTTTATTATTATTCCACAAGCGTGTTAAGCGCTTATGATAGACGCCAGCTAGCGGCGGCCGGCTCTTGAGCCTCTGTTCTATACCCTCCCAATATTAAAGCAAATTAAAAATACCGTCTAGGAAATAACGACTTTTTAATGGGATTGTTTTATTTGTTTGAAATCATGGCTAGAATTTTCATGTTTTCATTAGGCCTCATATTTGATCTTGTGCCGAGTTAAGTTTTCCGTACAGTTGGAACAGAACATTATAAGTTCGATATTTGGAATATTCTGAAGTCTGGTGGTTATAAGAAACATTCTAAACGTATTTCTTTAACCTGAAGCATTTGAATGTACAATATTTTCGTACCCACTCTTGAGGTGTTCCCATGTCCCCATGCCAAGTACGGTCCAAGTCTTACAAAGAACTATGCCAATATATTCGATTATTCTTATATTTGAAGAACTATACACCTAGTCGATAATGGTCCTCGAATGGGCTAAATCTTTAACTCCTAAAATAGTCCGTTTGCTTTGAATGGATTATAGTGTTAGTCTGGAATTAGACTCCATTAGATAGTTTTTGTTATTCAAAACAGCAAAACTGTTTGCTAAAACAACAGTTTTTGTTTGCTGGGACAGGGAAAGCTGAGAGATTACTGCTATTTCAGCTAACATAGCGCTGCTGTTTTTTCAAAAATTTAGTACTGCTATTTCAGCTTACAAAACCTGCAGTTCTAAATACAAAAATATTTCAAAAAATTGAGAAATATTGATAAAAAGACTGCTAAAATGATTTTTTTTTGTTTTGTTTTCTTATTATTTAATGCTATTATTTATGTTTTTTCCTCGAGCTAATGACCATGACAAGTTATGTTGGATGCGAAGATTTTAATTTGTGGAATATAACTGAGAGGAAATTGCCTGCTCAACAAATCCTTGTATACATAACCATTGCTGCCATTGGTATGAAGGTGACGAAAGGTCTTTCGTTAATTTTGTTGCTCTGCTAGTGCCCACACTAACGTAGCCACTGACTTTATAGTTCATTAAGGAAAAAGGAAATAATCGGCACCACCCGACTGTATACCCTTCCTTACTGGTTTGGTCTACCTATGTATGTGTGCAATGCGTGACGGGTATTGCGCCTTCTTATATTTCACTTCTGCTAGGAAACCCATTTGTTTGGTTTTTCTGATATTTTGCCTTTATCCATGTCTCGTGTGTACTAAAGTCGAACAACAACAGTGCCAAGGTATTTTAAACAGGGAAATGCCACATAAAGGCCAAAACAGAATGAACGCGTTGAGTTGAAAAATGAATATCTGCAACAAATACTACAAAAGCATCGCGCAAACGATAAACAAATTTTAACTTTGATGCCTAAAATAACTACTTCACGCATAACAACACAGAATGACGCTCGATTCTGTTGTTCAAAATTGAAAATTCTTCAACTTCTGGGTGTTGCTTCTGTGGGATTAATTTGCATAGTTGCCTTTTTCAACGCAACTTTCAAAAACAAAGCTCAACGAGCTCATTCTGTTTTGGTCTTAAGACCTTCATACCTACTTGATGCTCATGACGCATGTGTGCTGGGTATTGTTAACAACAACGATGACCCTTTTTATTATGTCGTACAGCGCATGTGCGCTGTCTGTGCCCAAAATTCTTTAACAAACAGCGTGTACAATAAACAAGAACAAAAAGTTATGTTTTTTTCCACTTATTCCTTCCGAAAATCTTCTATGTCATTTTATTTCTCCTAGGTTAGGTTAGGTAAGAGTTGCAGTCCTTTACAGACTCACTTAGACAAATTTAAGTTCATTGTGATACCACAGTAGTGCACAACCCCTGCACTGGTAATCCGAGCACGCTACCAACTAGGCTACCGGGTGCCTAATTTCTTCTAACAAATCTATCATAATTTTAGCTGCAGTCATTTTCAGCAAACAACAGACTTTTAAGCAGTAAGCTGTATGTTCTCAAATTGCTGAACTACTGTTGTTATAGCAACACTACTGCTTTGTTAGCAACAAAATTAACTTCTTACAATCAGCAGACTTTTTTCTATGAGTGTAACCTATCAACACACTAAAAAAAATTGTTAGTTAAAACAGCAAAAATATTTGCTGTTACAATTTGCTAAACCAGAAAACATTTTCCGCTGTTTTGAGATAGCCAAATGTTGCTTTTTGCCTCAAAATTTTGTAAATACTTCAAAACATTTTATCTCTTAGTGCTAAAGTTTTTCAGAATAAAATTTTAGCAAAGGCCTTCCCTCCATTTTTCCCCTTATTACGCAATGAGTAAAATAATCGTTAACAAGGTTGACATTTATATGGCATTTATGGTTAAAAAATTAAGTGTGCGCCATAATTATGGCTGTTTTAAACTCAGAAACCATCTGTCGTGTTTTTTATAACCGAGATGGAGATCGTATTTGTTACTCAATCACTAGGTCAAGATAATATTGACCTGCAAAGAAATGATGTTTGCCCATGCCAGTACAATTTCGGCTAGGGGAATAGGGAGCCGGCGAATTTAAAACCCGCAATAACAACCCGAGAAAAATCATTTGAGAATATAGATGCTGTATAAACCATTCTCTTGATTTGCCATCCTGCGGCTCGATTCATTTATTTAAACAACTTCCATATATATGAACATCCTGGAGGGCACAATTCATATCGATACAGATTTCATTGAAAATTTGCAGAGAAGAATTGCTCTTATAGAGCCTCCTATAAGATTCAGTCTAACCGAAAAAGTGTTTTTCAATTTTATTTTTCAAAACAATGGAATTAATTGAAATGTGCGTATACATACAGTGCTAGGTATTGATATTTTTCTCTTTCTGGTTTAAAGTAATAAATTTATATTATTCGAAAATGTGCATACGCATTTCAATTGTGTGAAAGAATAAAGGAATCATAATGGTCACGACAATTTAAAAAAATTTGCATAAGACAGTTAGTTGCCACCAGCACCCAAATCAATAGAATCTTTAAAACTCAAAATAAAAAATCAACAACAACTCCAAGGCTTTTTCAAGACCATTATGCATGGAAGAAAATGCACATAATTTTTAATTAATCATTCCAAAACTCCCCAGGGAATGAGGGTTTACAAACATTGTGCGAGTATGTCAAAAGGCAAACTCCCACACCACCACAATGGGCAGCCACTTTTGAGAGCAAAAAAATGCATTTTATGTATTACAGTTCTGTTTTCCTTTTGATTCGTTTTTTCTTCTTTTCCTCATAATAAAATAATGCACTCAGCCACTCATCGAGGATTCTAGAGTTGGGGCAAATGTGCATTCATTAAAAAAAAACAAGAATAAAAATAATCATGATTATTATTATTATTAATATTATCAAGACGATAAATGAATGCCATGATGAGTGGTTTATGGTTGCAAGTGAGACTGCGGCATATGCTGGTGGTGGTGGTGGTGGAGTGTGAAAACTGAATGTATTGGAATATCATGAAATGAGTAAATTTGCCAGGACTAAGTGGGTGTGGGATGCTGCTGAAATGCCTCTTAATTGAATTATACAATTTATAGTGCATAGGAAAATTATAATTCCATTTGCTTTAAATATTAATACAGTTTTGCTTTTGATGAAAAATTCTTGCAAGCATTTTTTTAAGAAGCTTGTTAGGAGACAAGTGAAGAAATTCCTATTTTCTTCACCCAGAGGAATTTGTCAGTAAAAACAGCAAAAATGTTTGCTGTAACAACAGAAAGTCTGCTGAAAATGGGACAGCAGTACATTCTTGCAAACAGCAAAGTCTTATTTTTCAAATTTACAAGCACATAAATAAAATAAATCTTTTTCCAATTTTCTAAAATTTGCTAATTTTTTATCGAAATTTAATAACAGCAGACAAAATAACAACTAACAATACTTTATTTATGCTTTAAACAAAAAATTGACTGCTGAAATTGGCAATTTTTTTGTTAATACAAATTAAATGCCAAAATTTTTGTTTAGAAGTTAAAAAGTGTAATATGGATTCATTCAAGAGCTTAAACAATGTCCGCTGATATCATCAGACTAATTTCTCTTTGTGTATATATCCACCATACTTTTATCTCTTGTTCTAACATGGCCATAAGTAAAGGATGAATTTTTATGAGTTAAGATTTTCGGTTGATAACTGTATTCAAACGTAATGTGTGATAGTGAAAAGTGTAACCTATACTCTGCCAGTTCATCATGTAGAACTCACACAAGAGATTGGAAATCGTTGAAATTTATTATGGATCAAAATCCATGCTCTGTGACAACAGCTCGATGGAAATCCACTGTCTTATCAAAAATTGTGTTCAATGGGATTCATTTCTGGTGAAATAATCAAGCAAAATTATCGCATCTAGGCCCAAGAGTAGCCACATATCGTACAAGAGTTACCGACCGGATGTCAACTCAAGGGAGATCTGCTTATCAAATATATTGTTGCAATATGGCGATTTGTATTAAAGGGAATAAACCGACCTTTATTACCAGGGACAGTCAGGAGGTACAAGATGTTACCTTTGTGTCGGAAGATCTTAGTGGAAGGATAAGCGACTAGGAAGTGTTGGATGACAGGCAGATTCTGAAAGATTTCGGCACACATTCTGCACGTCTGTTCCTTCTAGACCAGAAAAGGAAGTGGAAACTGAGGAGGATATTGACATAATGATCAAGCGGATTCTGAAGGCCCTGAATGACTCGCTTGTGTCAGCATGTTTTAGTGCCACGCCAAGGTGCAAACAGCGACCAACATGATGCATTCGTCGAATGTTGCTAGGAATTTGTGTCTGATTCGAAAATCCTTTGGGAGATAAAAAGTTTCGACTACTTTAAATAATGTATCACCGGCTTCATTACAAGCTGTGTCCGAAAGTTTGGCTCCTTGGCTAAGAGAGATTAAGGAAGATATGCGAAGGATGTTCGTCCTATTAGTCTGTCATCCTTTATGCTTCTGATTTCTAGACATCAACATTACCGTAAGTAAGTCTATTTATAACTTACTTACTAAAAGATGCATTACGGCTGGTTTGGGATCTGTAGATCTAAGAAGATGGGTCAGCAGAGGAACTCCTCCAGGAGATGTACTGTCTCTTCTACTTCGGAATATAGGCATTAACAATATATTATTGTCTCTGGAAGAAAATGCGTGTGCTGATAATGGGAAAGTTTCCCAGCACTCTTAGAGATATTCTTCAGAAAGATCTAAGTGCGATAGCGAAGTGGGCTCCCGAAAGTGGTGTAGGCGTAAATCCGCACAAGACAGATGTAGTTCTTTTCCGCAGGAGATACAGGTTACCTACAGTGACACCTGTCACTTGGGAGGAGAGAATGTTCCATTTACTGAAAGCACAAAATACCTGGGTATTTTGCTGAACAGGAAATTGAATTTCAAATCCAAAATTTTGAAACACACAAGAAAGGCAACTCTTTCCCTATATACCTGGAAGAGAGTTATTGGTAAAAGTTGGGTTTTAATCCGCGTGTCATTCACTGGGTATATAATGCAGTTGTCAGACCTATAATGCTAAATGGAATTGTGGTCAGGTAGACAGCGCTTCAAAAGTGCACCTACTGTTCAATACTCAACCGACTCCAAATTGTGCATCACATCCGTAGTGTGTTTCAAGCGGAGATCCTTGCAATTATAGAAGTGGTGGAATGGCTAAGATATAACGTCATAACGACGACTGACATAAATATCTTCTCAGACAGCCAGGCAGCCATTTAATCCCTTAAGAACGACTGTCGCAGATCTCTCAACGAGATGGCTGCACATCCCAAAATTAAGCTGTTTTGGGTGCCGGGCCAAAGATATATCCCAGGGTAATGTAGAGCGAACGCGCTTGCGAGACTAAGAACTACCGTACACATTCCATCTGAACTGGAATCTGTGGGTATGTCTCTACCGATCTAGTATCTAATGGGTTGATGGCATAATCGGTCCGTGGAAGAAACGCTTCCCTTAACAGTCGTGTTCAAAATTCGATCTTACGATTCGACGATTTTGACAAGGTTGCAATAAGTAACGTTAAGTTAGGTTGAAAATAGAATGTGGATTTTAAAACGCCCATGCCACTGTGGACATATGTAGTAGTCAGTTATCGGATTGTTGTGTGCCCTAAGAACTTAAATGTAACCTCGAAAAATAAATTCTAAGTCAAAAGTTCCGTGCTACTTACAAAACCCCTAATTGTTTTCCGCACCACGCTCATAAGTTGGTTCATGCCTGATACTCGTCCAACGTCTCATAATCTTCCCCACATGCCTTATTTATGCTAACACTTGTCGCACCTACTCTGCTTAAGTGTGGTCGTTGTCCCATTTGTCCCTACCGAAAACTATACTGATACCTTTACCTTCAGTAATTACCTCGTCTTGTCAATATTCGGATCTCCACTTAAGATTTTTATCGTCCTACCGACCATTTCGTCGCCCACTCCCTTAAAAGGTTTCGGGCTCACCAAAATTACTGACCTTCACGAAAAATCGTTTGATCTTTCTTTCCCCATTACGGTCCGCACCCAAACAATGCAGACGTGCCATCCTCAGAGAAGGCGTCAATCTGCTTCTTTCACTCTCGCACTTGACCTCAAGTGTCATCCCAGGTATCCGATCGAAAACATCTTCTATTCCATCCAGTTTTCCTATCGTCGCCTCGATTATACCGCGATGGTATGACCTGCTTCTATCTTCAATCCATTCTCCCATCGCCTTAAGTCTCGTAGCCGCACTGGTGGATATCTAAAATAGTCTACAATGTCCTTCAATAAATCGATTGTAACGTGTGCTGTGTGGCTTTTGTCGCTGTCCTGTTGTTTATTATAACATCGTTTGCATATCAGACGGGTATGAACCCCACCTCAACCAGATTCCTTAACAGTTTATTTGGGTGTGGCGATAAAATGACCTCTGTGACATGCTTTCTGCCGCTCTCTCCATTATCTTTATGAACAAATGTCACCGCCGATGGGTTCATTCCTGATCCCGGTAGCGACAAAAAATTTGGTGGTGTTTTCACCCATTTCAAAGTTACAGAAGTATTATGAGATTTTTTTGATTTTTGAGGTGGCCAACCTCGAATTGAAATCCTGGCGACGTCAGTGATGGGACCTGTATCCAAATCTGAACCGATTCCTAAAAAATTCACCAGTAGAGTAGGTCATAGGAGAGGAGATAGGAGTCATAGGAGAATCCTTCCTGCAAAACTTCGTGAGAAACTCTGAACAAATGACGATGTTATAACAAACGGACGAACATAGAGAAAGTTGGGCTGATTAACTAATTTGTATCTCATACAGATATGGTTGTCGCAAAATTTCCTTCATAGGGTGAAAAGGTGATGAAATAAGGAACATTTTGAGGTAAGTTTAAAAAAAATCGAAGGGAGATAAAGGCTATTGAAAAACGGATTTTTTAAGTTTGTGATACACAATTTTAAACTTTAGGTAACTCTGCAAAAAAAACCCTTTCGTTGGTTTAAAATCCATTTATTTTCTCTCAAGTTATAGTTATATACAGTATGGCCGTCTTGCACTATTTCCAAACAGATCACTTTTTTTTGAGCGTTTTTTTCAGAGAATTCCTCATATATTCATTTTATGTGCCTCCAGTTCAAGAATCCAACTACGGGTTGTGACTTACTGTTAAAACCTTATTCCCGCAATCGTATGTATCTATCTAAATTGAGCCGGCGAGACTGTGACTAAGACCTAACCTAACCTAAATTATATTACGGCCCTTCTATATTTTCCCATAACTTCATGGCCACAACGATCCAAGCCCGCTTACATTCATTCCAAATATTTCAATTCAAGTGAAAGTGTAAGGCACAATAAACTCTAATGGTTTTCTATCCGACAGACAGACAGATGTTAAATTTTCTTTTCGATCCTTTCAAATTCCTTATTCTACGATTTGACTAAATGTATACATTCTGATGCCTTAATTCACTGTTACCTAACCATCATTTATGGGCCTATGAATATTGCATTCATGCATGGATCATTTGAAAAATGCTTCAAATCCCATTTGCAGCCTTAAAACTTGACAGAGTTTTTAGGAGTCTTTTGCTTCTTTTTATTCGGAATTTCTAATTGTCTACTCTGCCAGAGTTAAAGCCCATTTCTGGCATTTGCAATAAATTTGTTTGTATTTGTGGTTGTTGTTTTTATCCTGTCTAGGATAGATAAACTAAGCACCAGGATATTAATGCCAAAAGTTTTAAATGAAAACATCAGTTGTCAGAGATGGTTGCTAAGTGATGTTGTTATTGCTGCTACTGTTGTTGTTGTTGTTGCTTTTGCTGCAACATCCTTATTTTAATTGAATGTATTTGTGCTTCAAATTGTTGAATTTGCCAGTAGATCTACATATGTGGAAATGTTTATTCCCATCAGTAAATCTGGGCATTTGGGTATAACCAAATTGCAAAGGACTCTTCTTTGTTTTATTTAAGTTTTTGTCAGTTTATAAGTGTGTGTGTGTGTCTGTGTGAGTTTAAGTGTTCAAATGAAAATGACAATTGGGCCAGCAGAGCTCGTGTCCTGTCAAATACTTTGTTTCACTCCTTGTGTATATAATGTGGAATGCCTAACAACATTGTCCCTTCTTTCTCTGTTGCATTGATGTGAAACCCAAAAAAAAAATATAGAAAATTATATGAATTCCATCTACAGCAATGACATTTTACATTTGGCAAATTTATCATTTTTTATTTGTACTAATTTTATTCTATTTCATGGGATAATAAAAAAGCACTCTGGAGAGCAACCAAATCTATTTTTGAAAAGGCTTTTTAAGTTAAATGTTTTAAGAATACCTATGGGTATTTGGTAGTAAATTCCCTTAATAGGCAAACAATTATAAAAAAGGGGTTTGCAATGTATTTTTCATTTTATTCTTCATACTAAAAAACTGAGAACTATAAATGAAACAGGTAGAGAAAAACAAACCAATTCCAATGATAAATACTGTTGAACGATTATCGATTATCCCGGCCCCTATTACCCGGTTACCTCTATTAACCGGCATGCTGTGCCTTTGGTTTTGGACCTCTATTAACCGTGGTTTACCTCTATTATAGGTGCTTCAATAACGCTTTCTCTATTATTCGTGCACCACACACATGAATTTTGATGTAAAATTCCCCTTCTTATTTTGGATTAAAATTGGGTTTGTTCGAAAATGGTTTCAACAACAAAAGAGAAAAAAAAGATGTAAAGTTCTTTTTATTAGGGAAAAATATTTTTTAAATTTGATATCATAAAAATATGATGTAGACAAACAAATTTTAAGCAATTTAATAAAAAAAGAAGAAAACTACTTTAAAGTATGTGTGACCCTTGAATTGGTTTGAAAACCAGCCAAGAGTAAGGCAACATCAACAAAATATTGACTTTGATAAGGAGTGCAAAGTACTTTAGCTTCTAAATGAGTGTAAGCAGAACCAAATACAAATGTTCTGATATTTGTAAAAGTTACAGTAACATTTCATACACCGAACTGCACATGCTTAATTCACCCTGTGGGTCATGGTGCAATACGACAGCTTCTTAAATTAATCATTCAAAAACGTTTGGCTTAAGGCAGCAGTTATTATTTTGCCTTGAAATTCAAGTCTTTGAATATAAATACAGCTTTGTGGACATCTGCTATGTCTTGGGACAATGAAACACCAGCAGTTTAACGTAATGTTTGGAACACCATGCTGTCCCAAGATAACGAAAGGGCGAATTATGCTGCTGTTGTACATTGAAAAAAAAGTTGCTCCAAAATTTAAGATTTTTCCTTATTCGTAGGATTTCGCAATGATAACGAGAACCAAAGAAACAAAACTTAAAAAAAAAGATGCTATCTTTAAATTTAATTTCCTATTTACTAAAGGACATATTCACCCGTTTCAAATGATTGATTCTTATTTTACTTAATATTTAGATGACTGCGCAATTATTATTTTTTGTATTTTTTTTAACATAGCATCTTAACATAGAAAAATTAAACATTTAAAGAAACTCCAATTTATAAGGTTATTTTGCTTCTTTAACTACGGTTCACTGTTGTATTGACCCAAAGTCAATTTCTAAACTTTCAACAATATTTTGACCTTCATTTTATACTTTTGTCTTTTATTTAAAGTGTTTATTTACCAAACATTTAAAATAAAAAATCCTTAATATGAAGGAAAATATTTTTCTCTTAAAAGAAGGTTTCCTTATAAAGTTAGAAAAGTGATAATCTTTAAATTAAGTTTGCTAATCTTTGGCTCGAATCTTTAAAATTATGACAAACATTTTTTATTGCACGATCAAACATTGCAATAAAGTCTGGATCTTAACTTTGAAACCTCTCAAAGTAGATGGATTGAGTAGCTGAAGTCACATGTTGTTGGTTTTGTTGTTGACGCAACATTTGTATGTGGAGGTAGCGATCTTCATCAAGCTCTTATAGGTGACCAAGCTCGTTCCGTTTCATAGGACCGATCGCCGCGGTAACTTTATGGCCATTTATGCCAATAACTCACCTTATCATATCGAGCATCATAGGCACTCAGTATTTAGGCAAGAGCCGGTGCCGCCCGGACTCTCACTACCGCTAATAGTCCGCGACTGCAGTTGTAGCTATTCCGCATGAAACATTACACTTTCCGCAATCTGTGGTCGCGCCCGGTAGCTTAACAGCTGAGTTTTTCGTGATGACGATGAACACCACACAGATCGTAGCTCAAAGTATCAGACTGTGTAATGACATCAGATGCCACTATACATACGGCTAACGAAAGCGAAGAATACGAGACTGATGGGGATTTCGAAGAATGGAACCATAAGACCCAGAAACCTTCCATTAGCTCAAGCAATAAAGGCATACAGTGTTCTATTGGAATTTCTTGAAAACAATAGTAGTCCAGGAAATCCAGAGCCGGATGTAATGCTGGTACATTGCAAACAAAATAAAATGACTGTTTTTGCTGAACTCGTAAACTCTGAACTCATTTGTTGTTATATTTCAGTTCACTGAAGAGCGAGACACTGAAGACAGAATAAAAAGAAAATAATTTAGATAATTTTGAAAAACAACGCCAATTGAGTGCTTGGTGGTATTTTTATCTTGAATTCATCGCCGCTGCAGTGAAATGCGAGAAATGGCTTGCTGCAAACTGTCAGAACAAAAGGAACATAATTTAGATAATTTTTGATAGATAATTTCAAAAAACAATCCCCATTGAGTGCTTGGTGGTAGTTTTATCTTGAATTCATCGCCGCTGCAGTGAAATGCGAGAAATGGCTTGCTGCAAACTGTCATTGTCAAAAGATTAACTGATCATACAAATCGTTATAGTGTCTCTCTCATATAAAAACGTTCGCCCGCGTGTGCCCAAGCTTTTGTTAAATCAACCACGTACGAATTTCGTACTACGAAAGTACATCCAAATTTTGCCCATGAACATTCCACTAAGAAACAGGGGCAAACTGCTCACATATCAATACGTGCAGACCGATTGAAGTTTAAGCTCAATGATAAGGGTCCTCTTTTTAAAAGCCGTGTCCGGACGACATGCCGCAGTGCGAAACCTCTGGAAAGATGTTTTACATGGCCTAATACCTCACAAATGTAGCCAGCATTAGAAGGGCAATACCACCTCGGACAATTTTTTCTGATGGTCTTGTTAAGATTCAAACCCAGGCGTTCAGCGTCATTGGCGGACATGCTAACCTCTGCGCTACCTCGTTACTACGAAAGTAACGATAAGAAAAATACTTTGCCTGAAGCAAAATGTACTCGTTTACATGCATTATACAACGTGCACTCACTGAAATCTGAATTAGTCTCTATTTTTACATTCACTCATTTCGTTGTGTTCGTGTCTTGTTATCTATTTAACTAAGTTCGTTCTCAATTGTTTCATACACTATAGTATTTTTGAACGAAGAGTAGAAATAAATTGTGTTGTGCAGGCCTTCGATATCAATGAGTGCTGTCCGATTCAATTTTAAGCTCAAAGATGAGGGACCTCCTTTTTATAGGCGAGTCCGAACAGCGTGCAGTAGTGGCATAGTACCTCACAAACATCGCCATCATTAGGAGAGGATAACCACCACTGTCAAATTTTTGAATGATTTCAACCGTACTTGGCACATTTGTTGGAAGTCGTAACAGAACAGTAATCAAAATTTTAGAATGCTTTTTAATTTTCCTTGACAGGACGACCTTTTGCCGTTTCTATTGCTCGAGTCCGTAAAAAAATGAGTTGCAAGCTACACGAATGTAATCAGCTTGTATTTTGGCCCTTTGCCGTACTAAGGTTTCTTCAACGCATCCATATTGACATATTGTTTATTCCTTGCATTGTTTTTTAAAAAGGTCAACTAGAAAAATCCATCGGATTGGCATCTGGCTTATTAGACGGCCACTGTATGGATGAAATGAGGTGCGGAATATGATTTACTAACCATTGGTGGTTTACACGTGCTTTATGTGACGTTGCCAAGCCTTGTTGATACGTCCATAGTCTGCGTCTGAAATACTTGCATGCCCACGGCTTCAAAGCACCTTCCCAAATGTCTTCTCGATAATAAGTCACACTTACTTTGACGTCGGGCGCGATGAAAATGATTGAAGATCGGTTATCGACGGTCATAGCTACCCATACCATTAGTTGAGATAAAAAATTGCTTTGGGTGGCCGTTCATAGCCTCAATTTCTCGTACATGCGCACGGTTACGTCAACTCGATCATTTTGGGAGTTTACAAATTGCTCAATAGGGAAATTCATCTCGCTAGACAACACGATGTTAGGAATTTCACCACGTTCGTGTAAGCGCAGAAACTTCTTTGCTCTCTTAACATTTACTTGTTTGTTTTGGATTAAGATCGTCTTCCTTTTGCAACTTGTAAGATGTTACCTTGAGCTCATTGGCCATTTCGTTACCTAAATGGCGTTTGGCAATGCTGCTGACTGCGACACACAAACATTTTGTTCACTTTGAGGTGTTTGAGTTCGTCAACAATATTCGGTTGTGATTTAGCATCCAAACATGAGGAGTTTATTTTTAAATAAACTCCGAAGCAAAGGATTTTGATGGATCCTAAACAATATAATGGGCAGTCAATAAAGCAAATATCATGTAGCTGTCATTGCTAGTTTGACAGTTATACCAGTGTGAACTTGGTAACACTTCGTTTCAACTACTCGTTGTAGTCTTAAGCCACAGTGGCTACAATTAAGGTTCGATCGTAATAAAATCATCGACCGTAATCAATTCTTTATCTCAATAGGTATTTAAAATCAAAATCTTACCATATAGTATGTCATAATATTTGCTTAAAAGTCGAAGGTAAATGCGGTGGTGTGGGGAATTATACAGTCGGCTCCGTCTTTACTTTTTTTGGTTTGTGGTTGACTTGGCGTATTTCAAAAACATTCTCATTTCTAAACCAATTGTCATCCATCCAATAAGTTTAAAGTCGGAAAGTATCAGTGGATTGTTTGGTCAGGGAGATCAGAAAAACCGTTTCCCCTTGCTGCCTTTCCAATAATTAATCCTTCATAAATCCCTGCCACTTTTGACGTTGCCCCGCAATCCAAAACAAAAAGAGGCAATTATAATCATAATTTACCAAGGGATTTGTATTCGATGTGCAAATATTTTTTCTTCCATTCACTTTTCAATCCCTTGAAGGAATTGCTTGAAATTTCCAAAAGAGTTAGCAAACCATTTAATGCTGCCATTTCATGGTTGTACAATTTGATTTCGTTCAAATTGTATGACATTAAGAAAATGATCCCCTAAGAGTTGTTTCAAGACACATTTCCATTGGTAAAGAGTGTGCAACGAAGCCAATCGCACACTGACTGACTGACAAGCCATGAACATTTTTATAACAAATGCAAAATATACTCTCGCGCACATAGACAAATGAAATTGTTCCCTCGATGCGGAGTTGTCTGAAAATGCACGCACTTGTATTGCTGCCTTTTACCTTGTGCTCTGAGGAGCAGGAGGCTTGGGGTGAGGGGTGGAATATTGATACGCTTAAAAGGGATAATCACTCACAGCCAACCCACAAAGGATCAGAAGCGACGCAACACAGTACACGTGCAATCCACCCCACCTAAAGCAGCACAAATCCTTTCTGTGACAAAGAAGTAGCTGTGCCACCACTCGATCATCTTTTAAGCTGGCGCAGATGCCAAGCAAGCGTTTGCCTCCTCCTTTTTTCGATATTAAAAATTCTATAAGCCGTATGGGGTGGATTTGGCAAATGGAATCCCAATCGCATTTACATTCTCATATCAGGAGGCCTTTGGCTGTTTTGGTGGTTGGCACATCAATAAAGGACTTTACAGAAACAGTTTGTGTTTTTTCTTCGTTGCGTTGAAATTGTTAAAATGTGACTTTGTACGCTTTTATATGGCTTTTAACAAATTACCCCAATGGAATACAATGTGAAGAAAAACAGCTGCCCCTTCCTCCTCGTTTCCTTGCCATCCGTGATTTTATGTTAAATTTTTTTTTTAAAAATGTGTAGGGGTTATTGTTGAACATCAACGTTTATGGTGCACTGGTTCAATTTTGAAGTCGTAAATGTTGCTTGTCTCAGTTCCTTTACCGGTTTTCTTGCAGCAATTAATACGTTTCGCCACTGTCTGCATTTAGCAGCCCCTTGTTAACTGACTTATGCTTTGGTCCTTTATGTCCTTGCTGCTTTTATTCCTGTGGTGCTTTTTACTGACTTTGTGAATTTGTGAAGAAATATTTTTGTTCGTGGAGTCGTCGGCCTGTCATTTTAGACCAAGGGACAATATGAATAACAAGTTAAGGGATTTTTCGAAACAACACAGACAACAAGGATTCGCCAGACTGTCGAAATGAACATCGTTGACAATAGTTTTTTCCTTCTGTCTGCTTTTCGGAGGTGGGTCAATGACAAACAAATGTTTACATTTTATCTTCACCGTCGCATTTCGTCTTTATGGTAATTTTTTTTTTTTTTTAAAGATAACCTGTTTTTCCAGTAACAATCTAAACATTGCTACTCCAACCATCAGAGCAATTTATCGAGTCTGCAATGTTAATAAAAATAGAGACACTCCAGAAACAATCATGGTGAATCTAACATCACCCTCTGATAAAAACTTTATTTTAAAAAATATATCGCAGTTCAAAAAAAGTCATAAAACTGCATTGCAACTACAACATGTGGGATATGATTCCGATAAACATATCTATGTAAACGAAAATCTTACCAGTTATAACTACAAAATACTTCAAAATGCACTTAAACTAAAACGGCAAAAATGCATCGAGTCAACATTTAGTCTCCGTGGCCTCGTATATGTCAAAAGAACAAAAGATGAGCCACCTATCATGGTTGATAGTACCAGCAAATTAATCAATCTTTTTCGCGGCGGTCCTGAACCAATCAACATGCCAGCAGAATATTCCAGCAATAATAATGATCAAAATTAAAATATCTCATGACTCAATATATAAATTATTCGAACTTTTTATTATTATTTACATAAATTGTTACTCACTGATTTCCTGCATAGAAAAAATAAATGTTACACCACTTACTTTAAGTAAATTTCACATTGTAGTCCTAAGTAACTATACAAACCTTTGTAGCATTACTTATTTTTCTTATAATATTAGATAGAGCAAAACAATGTTCCAAAGACAACTTAAAATGCATGATACGAATACTATCAAAACAAAAAACAGGCCTAAAACTGGTGCACATAAATGCCCAAAGTCTTAATAACAAAATGGATGAGTTTCGCGATACATTTATTAACTCCGACATCGACGCCATTTGTATATCTGAAACGTGGTTTCATCCTGAAATCGATAGCAGCATTTTTCATGTTACGGGATACAAACTGTTTAGAGCGGATCGTCATACTCATGGCGGCGGGGTAGCTATATATATCAAACATGGTATAAGCTGCTCTCTCAAATGTATGTCAAACCGCTCTTCCCGCATTGAATACTTATTTCTGGAACTTTTATCTGATGACAAGAAAAGATTACTGCTGGGTTGCGTCTACAGACCAAATTCATCAATAGATTTTGAAGAATTAATAGAAACTATTGATATAATTTCCATCGAGTACGACAATATAATCGTAGCTGGTGATTTTAATAGCAACTTGCTTGTTGAGCGCTGTCTTGCCGACTCAATGCAAACCCTAGGGCTACTTCCTGTGAATGATTCCGCACCAACTCACTTCACAAGAAGTAACGCGAGTCTGCTAGATATGTTCTTTGTCAGCCATTTGTCCAAAATATCTCTCTACAATCAGCTAGATGCCCCCGCATTCTCCAAGCATGATTTGCTTTTCGTCACATACCACTTCGAAATTAATCCCACTGTTTGTACATCGACATATCGCGACTTCAAAAACATTGACTGGCCACTTCTGCATCAAAGTTTAGATGAAGTACCTTGGGAAGAGATTTTCTATATGGAAGGTGTTGACGAACAAGTTTCCTTCCTAAATCATAACCTTTGCTCAATTTACGACACATGCGTTCCTGTCAAAGTCATTTATACTAACAGAAAACAACAGCCATGGTTTACTCCTGAAATCAAGCACTTGATCAGCGTTCGAAATTTGGCATATAAAAGATGGAAACGTTATAGACTGCCTACACTGTATGACACGTTTAAATCCGCTAGAAGAGATGTGCTCAAAAAGACTAACGAGTCCAAAAAGCAGTACTATAAAAGGAAATTCGAAAATGCAATTGATAGTAAGCGAAAATGGAAAGAAATAAGGAACATCGGAATTGGATCGAAATCCAATACCAACACTGATTGTCTTTCTATCTCTGACCTAGATGAGATAAATGAAAACTTTTTGAAAATAAATACTGTGGACCCTGGCACAAACACTTATTCTAATATTTCTACAGCACAGATTGAAGACACACTCTCGTTTAGATGTGTTAGTCCCGAAGAAGTCTTACAAAGTTTTGCAACCATAAAGTCTGACGCAATGGGATCTGATGGCATACATCCTAGATTTGCCAAATTGGTACTGCCGAAAATACTTCCATTTGTCACACACATTTATAACAACATTCTTACAAAGTCAACGTTCCCAACAGACTGGAAATTGGCAAAAACTATACCGATACCCAAACAGAATTCAGAGTTCCGTCCGATTGCTATCCTGCCGTTTTTCTCTAAAGCTTTGGAACGTATTATAAATACTCAAATAGATGCCTTCCTGAGTTTCAGAGGTCTTTTGAATGATAGACAATCTGGTTTTCGAACAAAAAGAAACTGCTCTACTGTATTAATTGACGTTGTGGAAGAATTGAGACAAAATATGGATAATAATATGGTATCATTTCTGGTTTTACTGGACCACAGTAAAGCCTTTGACACAGTGAACCATGATATTCTTATCTCGAAGCTTGACAGACTTTTCTTTTTCTCCAAACCGGCCTGTAAACTGATTTCATCATACATTACCGGACGCCGTCAATCCGTCAATGTCGGTGATACAACATCTGCGGCACTTGATGTACCTAGAGGTGTTCCGCAGGGCTCTATCCTTGGTCCCTTACTTTTTTCTGTATACATAAATGATCTACCTGATATTCCAATGCATTGTAATGTGCAAATGTACGCTGACGATGTTCAGCTTTTCTCCAGCGCTAAACCAAATTGCGTACAATCATGTATAAATAATATTAATTGCGATCTGAATGAAATCCAGAACTGGGCGAGTAAAAATAGTCTCTGTCTAAATCCGTCAAAAACTAAACTGATGAAAATTTTAAAACGATCAACCACCCAGATTCCTCCTGTAAGAGCTACTTTGAACAACTCGGTAATAGAAACTGTTGATACATCCTGCAACCTTGGTGTAATATTCAATTCCAAACTGACTTGGACTAATCATATAAACAAAGCTGTTGGTAAAGTTCAAGGAATGCTGCGAAGTTTGTGGTCTGTGCGGACTTCTACACCTTTTCAAGTACGTATGCTTTTAGCGAAATCTTACCTTATACCTACTCTACTTTATGGATGTGAAATTTTCGCAAATTGTGATTCGAGAGACTTCAACAAACTAAAAGTAAGCTACAATAACATTGCTCGCTACATATTTAATAAGAAAAGGAGAGACCGAATTTCTCAATTCGCCCACAAAATATTCGACATTAGTTTCGAAAACCTCCTCAAAGCGAAATGCGTTATTTTACTGCAAAAAATAATCTATCTTAAGCAGCCAAAATATCTTTATGATCATCTCCATTTTGCTCGATCTGGCAGAGGACTAAAAATCATTCTACCACGCTTCCGAACCTCAAACTCTGAAAAACAATTTTTAATCAACAGTATTCGTCTTTGGAACAATTTGCCATCCAACATCCAAACCATAAGTAATGCTACTCTTTTCAAGAAAACAATCTTCAAACACTATATTTAAAGTATAATTCCTAAAAAAATTCTCTTATGATAAATTTTATAATATAATTACTTTTTATTTATATTTTTCTTAACACATATTCGATGTAATCCATTCCTTAAACCGGCATCGTCACTTATAAGATTTTTATCTTGTGATGTCTGGTATCAATAAACAAACAAACAAACAAACTTCCGACTCGCGTTTGAATGTGGGATGAACAGAATTCAAAAAATGAACCCTACCAAAATGTAACCTCATGCATGGTTACATGAAAAATAATTACTTTCAATTGTTCCGGTGTTACACTCACAATTGGTTTACATTCTTAGCATATCATGATGGGATTCATTTAAGTCGAAAAGAAAAAAAATCTTTTTATGATTAATCATAAATCTTTGAATGGGGCCTAGGAAGCTTTTTAAACAGATGCTACAAAAATCTGCTTTCAATTAAGCAGAAATTTATGGAACTTAATGCTCCACACATAAGCGGGATGAAATGTACTGCTGCCTATTTTCCTCAATCCAGTATTACATTTGTGGTTCAGTTTTTCTTGGCTTCTATTAATGACAGCCACTGTAGCGCAGAGGTTAGCATGTCCGCCTATGACGCTAAACGCCAGGGTTCGAATCCTGGCGATATCATTAGAAAAAAATTTCAGCGGTGGTTTTCCCCTCCTAGTGCTGGCAATATTTGTGAGGTACTATGCCATGTAAAACTACTCTCCAAAGAGGGGTCGCACTACGGTATGCCGTTCGGACTCGGCTGTAAAAAGGAGGCGCCTTATCATTGCGCTTAAACTTAAATCGGACTGCACTCATCGATATGTGTGAAGTTTGTCCCTGTTCCTTAATAGAATGTTCATGATTTTTTTTTCACCAATGTTAATGTAAGCTAGATTTCAAACATAGGAAAATCATCTCAGATACCTTAGCATGGTGAATGAGTGATGGATGCAAATCTGACCTCTGCATAATGCATTCAATAAAGAGTATCTTATTTCTTAAACTCCTCCCTAGAAGCTATTGGGTTGCCCAAAAAGTAATTGCGGATTTTTTAAAAGAAAGTAAATGATTTTTAATAAAACTTAGAATGAACTTTAATCAAATATACTTTTTTTACACTTTTTATCTAAAGCAAGCTAAAAGTAATAACTGATAACTGACAGAAGAAAGAATGCAATTACAGAGTCACAAGCTGTGAAAAAATTTGTCGACGCCGACTATATGAAAAATCCGCAATTACTTTTTGGGCAACCCAATAATATTTTTGCGATTTGAGCAGAAATTTACTATGTAAAGTGATTTACACCTTATCTGAATTGTGGTCTAGATAGCACATAGATATATATATATACCTGCTACAAAAAGTGGTTTTCCAATTTGATTTGCACCCTGAGAGGTTTAAATATTTGTTGTGTTGGATGAAATAAAGTTCGTATCCTCTATAAAAAATCCCCCGTATTAAGCTGCTCCCTCATTTGATTTTTCAAAAGTCAACCTGGATTATAATCCACTACAAACTATCAAATAATCCACTACAAACTGCCGTATTATGAAACAAAAAAAAAGCAACAAAAACGCCTTTGAACCTTGGATGACACTAATAATGGCTGTCATAGTGGTAGCGGATTTTGTTGGGCTCGATTTAGTTGGCATTTAAGCGCATTTGATTTTGATCTTTTTGCCTGTCTGTCGAAAATAAACTACCTTTCGAGTGAAATACGCTAGACGCTTGAAATTTCCCCTAAACACCTATTATTTATGTAGGGCAGTTGGGATTGTACTGGGGTCAAACTTGAAAAAAAATACGCCAGAGCTCGGCCAGGATTCGGACCCAGGCGATCATGACAAAACAGAATGGATGCCGTGGTCTAAGCGTACAAAGCCATCGATACAGCTTCCAAAAGATTCACAGGAAATATGTGTACTGGGGTGGTTCAATTTGTAAGGGTAAAAACTATTCAATTTTCAATGCGTAATCTATAATAAATTAAAGGAAGTTTTGCTAAAGAAACCATAGGTTTAAAATCAAAATCGAGCTTCGAGTTTTATACCACTTTTTGATTTTGAAAATCGCCCTTTATAAACCAATCCTCGAAATTTGAGGCCCTAGAAGCGTCCATCACTTTCCAATTTTCCGACATAATCCAACCAAGTGGAGCAGAATATTCGTTAACTGTTGTGTTTTTATTGAGATTCCAGTGCAGAATATTGTCCGGCTATAGTTAGATGCTTTCTTTTCAAAGAATAGTAAAGAACAGTAAAGAACTCTTAGAAGTAAGACAAACAGTGTGATGTTGCTAGAAAGTATTTGAACGGTTACCCATATCGCGATTTCTGATACACCATGAATCTTCATCAGCGGGCTGATGAAGATTCATTAGAGTAAGTTGTAAAGCACACATCTGAAGTAAGTTGTAAAGCACACATCTGAATTTGAACAGGACCTTCTAAGACAACTTGCTGCACAAGCGCAATAGAAGACAAGTAAAATCTTACTTTCCTTATGCATATCCAACTTTTCCAACAATGCCGATAGCAACAAACATACATAATCATTGCCGAACTTACTTGTTCTCTGCACTGCAATCAGCAAACGGCTGATGGTGCCAGTACTGCTTTGTGTATAGCAGTGATACCTACACCACCTGCACTTTAAGTTTGGTGGAAAATAAAAAAAGATTATATTGACTCAATTTTCGTTAGTTTAATAGTGGTATAATGTCCCCATACCATTGAAAATTGTCTTGATATAAATTGAAAGTTTGCTTTTAATAAAAAAAATGTCCTCCCATATAAACCATTGTTCCGATTTGACTTCTTGATCTATAGAGGTGACTTCATGTTGTGTAGTCTAAATATCAATCCATGTTGTAAAAAACCCAATAGACACACTGTTCTAAAACTCAATTTCAAATTTCAAAAGTAAGATTTATCTAAAAATCTATTTGAGTAGATTTACCATCAAACTGCTCGTTATGACCATAAACAACTGCTCGTTAGCCTTGTACAGAAGAGGAGTTATAATTTATCTAGAAGTCCTTACAACAACTCCCACTGGCCACATAACTTAGGCCTCATCTTGGCTATTAATTGATATCCAGTACATTTCGTTTTCAACTTTTTTATACCCTCCACCATAAGATGGGGTTATACTAATATCGTCATTCTGTTTGTAACTACTCGAAATATTCGTCTGAGACCCCATAAAGTATATATATTCTTGATCGTCGTGACATTTTATGTCGATCTAGCCATGTCCGTCCGTCTGTCTGTCGAAAGCACGCTAACTTCCGAAGGAGTAAAGCTAGCCGCTTGAAATTTTGCACAAATAATTCTTATTAGTGTAGGTCGGTTGGTATTGTAAATGGGCCATATCGGTCCATGTTTTGATATAGCTGTCATATAAACCGATCTTGGGTCTTGACTTCTTGAGCCTCTAGAGGGCGCTATTCTTATCCGATTTGAATGAATTTTGGCACGACGTGTTTTGTTATGATATCCAACAACTGTGCCAAGTATGGTTCAAATCGGTTCATAACCTGATATAGCTGTCATATAAACCGATCTGGGATCTTGACTTCTTGAGCCTCTAGAGGTCGCAATTATTATCCGATTTGCCTGAAATTTTGTACGACGGATTCTCTCATGACCATCAACATACGTATTTATTATGGTCTGAATCGGTCTATAGCCCGATACAGCTCCCATATAAATCGATCTCTCTATTTTACTTCTTGAGCCCCTAAAGGGCGCAATTCTTATTCGAATTGGCTGACATTTTACACAGGCCTCCAACGTATAATTTAATTGTGGTCCAAACCGGACCATATCTTGATATTGCTCTAATACCAGAGGAAATCTTTTCTTATATCCTTTTTTCCCAAAGAAGAGATGCCCGGAAAAGAACTCGACAAATGCGATCCATGGTGGAGGGTATATAAGATTCGCCCCGGCCGAACTTAGCACGCTTTTACTTGTTTGTTTTTTCCTTCTCATTCAACTGCATTTGCAGACTTTTCTTTATGGCTTTTCCTTTGGAAAACTTTTGCACCTCAATCTCTAATGTCATTTTTCTCGTTTTTTCCTTTTCTCATTTTAGGTAAGTGTATTAGGATTGTGCAAAAGAACACCATGAAGGTGAGTGGCAACCAGGAATAAACTCGAAGAGCAGCGTAAATCTTCAAATCAGCAACAAACACAAGAGCAGGCGGCTCAACCTGCACTTGTACTTCGACTTGCCCTTTGGCCAAAGACGCTATGGGGTAGGTGAGTTTTATTATGTGTATATAAAACGAAGCAGCATTAGCCACGTTAGTACTCATATGGGACTAATTTACGACTATCAGTAGTAAATGTGGCAAATTAAATATCATTAGAAACCATAAACATTATAACAAATTGTTTTATGGTTGCCGAAATCTAAAGCGAATAAACGTCACAAAATCACTTGAACACAACATCAACATCGACAACGACATGTAACAATGCCAGCCACCACCAACTGAATACGAAAAACGCGAACGAGTGTGTATGCGGCAGAATTTATGGCCATTTCAGTTTTCCTGTAGACTACAGAATGCCAAGTACAGGGAACATCATTTAGGAGGGTACATTCGCCATGTTTGCCGCCTTGTTTGTTTTTTTTTGTTTGAAGGGAAAGGCAAAAAAGATACTGAACCCCCAGCCAAATTTGGTGAAAATGTAATCAACCATAACGTGATGAGCCGGCATTAAACAAACAAAGCAAAACAAAAAAATCCAATAAAAATTGATTTGTGTTAGACGAGTTTTTTGTTTTCAATGACAAGGTCTTGTGGCAAGTGTTCCGAACGTAAGAACAAAACTCGGTGCACTTTTCGTGAACTGGAATCCATTTACACATTGGGTCATTGGGCTGTTCAACACCCTCGATTCATTTTGTTCGGCTAACACTAATCGCCACCTAAGTCAAAGTCAATCACCCACAAATGTAATGAAAAAAAAAAAACAAAATTGTGTAATTTTGACACTTCCTTCCACCCTCATCCAATTTTCCCCATGCGCCTGCGACCCTTCCCAAAGTGTGGTTAGTCAACGAAATCGGCAAATATTACGAACAGACCGGTAATGGGGTAGTCAATGATGACTACTTGGATGTAACCTCCACCTTATGTCAAACAAAATTCAGCGATTATTAAACAACGTGTAAAACTATCAATTAAATATCAATCATAGACATATCAACAGATTTCCAAAAAGCGGGGAAAGTTCCCCATTTGAAGTGTGTGCCGACTGGAATGGGTGGAGGGCACACCTTGGGAGTTTGACTGTGACAGAAATGGCCAATGACAAAGCCCATTGTACTTAATGATAATTGTTGTAATCACACTTTACTCGAACCTTTTTTTTTGATTTTGAAGATAACGAAAATGTAGCCAAAGCAATTGACGGATTTTTCCATTAATGGCTTATTATTGGACTAAACAACAATGGGGTAGCATTAGGCGTCTTCTTTGAAGCTCTGACGCAACGCATGGGCTCTTTGGAGAGTTGACTGGCTGGCTGGCTGGCTGTCTGACTGGCGGACATATATTTTGTTTTCAGCTTCCTTGCCTTTGTTCCGTTGCGTGTGACAGACGTTTAATTTAAGTTAAAAGTTATCTTGGCTATAATAAATGTTACAATTTCCACAACCATCACCACCATCTTGGGGGAGAAAGTTAAAACAGAAGCGACAACATGAAAGCGATTAACTTTCCAAAATTTTAAGGAAAATTAAAATGGACAGTTTAATTTTGGTCCTTTGAAAAATTTGAGCTGGAAGTCAGATATCACAGAAAAAACGAAGCAAAAAATACTTTAACCTGTTTTGTTTACTATTTTGTGGGAATGATTTAAGGAATTTTGGGAATTTCAATTTATGAAAACAAAAAAACAAATTTAGGAATTTGTAAAAAAATACTGATTAAAGATATATCGTTGGATTTTTTCTTTTGTCCAGCTGAAACCAATAATGTTTGATTTTGTTTCTATTTAGAATAGAAAGCAAAATATTAACCCTTTTTTGATGAGACAACCGACAGTAAAAAGCTGCAATAAAAACAGATGAATGAACGGACGGCACGCCGAAAAATGTATGCACACATTGAAACGTTGCAAATGCAAATTTGGCCACGAACATTCCATTAAGCAACAGGGGCAAACTTCCCATATATAACTGAGAGCTGTCCGATTCATATTTAAGCTCAATGATAAGGGACTTCTTTTTATAGCCGGGTCCGATCGGTGTGCCACACCTTTTTGGGAAGAAGCTTTTACATGGCAAAATACCTCACAAATGTCGCCAGCATTAGGAGGGGATAGCCATAGCTGAAAATATTTTTCTGTTATTCTTTTATTGAAATGTCACTCCAACTGTTGAAAAGCGATATAATATTTCTTTTTAATGTGTCTCGAATCTCTGATAGATTTATGATATTATAGAACTTGTTGAACTGATAACATATTCGACGAAAAGGATTTTTTCGAAAATATAATATGTTATATGTAACAATTCAAAGTTCTGGTAGGTCTGATCGGGACATTGAACAAATTTCTGACTCAATTTTCCTATGGATGATAAACATTTCAAAATTAACATTCTTCGGCTTGAAAACGAAGGTCTAAATGACAGTCTAAACTCACTTGAAGGTAGATACTGCCCATCCGACCCACGTCCTAGAAAGCAAAAAAAGAGGAATTGCTTTTGAACAGATTCGATCAGATTAGAGGGAAGTGAATAGTAGGGATCCCAAACTGAAGATCCGTATTCTAGGATGCAACGTACTAAAGAAGAGTAAAAATTTTTTGTCACAGAAGCATCATTAAATTTTCTGCTCCAACGTTTCATAAAACCAAGGCCACAGTACACTTTATCAACTGCCATCGAGATATGGTGGCGAAAGTTTAAACATGGATCCATAAGTAGTCCAAGATCTTTAATTGAATGAACTGATTCAAGCTCAACGGATCCGATAAAATAGTTTGTAATAAAAGTATTTCGTCTTGAAAAACGCATTATTTTGCAATTGGAAATAATCAGTTGCATAACGTTAATATTGCACAATTCATAAAACAGATCAAGGTCGGACTGGAGATAATAACGACCATCTGGGTCATTAAAAGACCTGAAGATTGTCACATCATCAGCAAACATCAAAATATTAGAATTCTTTATTATGATAGGTAAGTCATCACAAAACAAGATCGGGCCGAGATGGCTACCTTGGTGAACACCTGAAGAAAAAGTGATGGTATTAGAGATCACATTACCAAGTTTCACATTTTGTGTACGCCCAATCAGATATAAACTTAGCCATTATAACACCGAATAACTGAAACCATATAAATCTAATTTCATCATGAGTAATGTATGATTAACCTTATCGAACGCTCTACTAAAATTCGTGTAAATGGTATCAGTCTGTATATTGCCCCTGAAAGCATCGTTGACAAGACATGTAAATTCCAACAGATTTGTTCTGGTTGAGAGTGATTTCCTGAATCCGTGTTGACACGAAGAGAGCAATGAGGAAGCCTGATGAGAAATAGATTCAGTCAATATCTTTTCCATTAAATTGGGAATAGTACTAAGTATGGAGATACCCCTGTAATTACAGGCACCATTATACTGCCAGATTTAAACAATGGCATAATAAAAGATATCCATACTTTAATGAATAATTTAACAGTATCAATAAAGGATAGGAAAGGTGATCGGCACACTGTTTCAAAGTGCTAGCCGGGACACCATCCGGACCAGCAAGAAATGTAAATTTTTTGATCTTAAGTTGATATTGAAGATGTATTAATAATTGTTTTGTATTGAATTTTGCCATTTGTTAGTAAAATGGCTGTGAAGGCTAAAAATACTGCTAGGTGTAATTTTTTTTTTTTGCATGAGTTTAGGGGACATATGAATTAAAAACAAGTTAGGAAAAGCAAAATTCGGGCGGTGTTGACTATGGAATACCCTACACCTACCCTAGCAATGGAAATTGAGAGCGATATGTAATTCTGAACCGCATTTGATGGACTTCGGTGGAGGTTTTCAGATGGGTCATAAAACAATCCATATCAAATTTCGCACAAATGTTTTCAAACTTGTAATAACTACGACCCTCGTAGTCTCAAGTTGAGAACAGAATTTTAGAATGCAATGTACGAACATTCCATGAACATTCCGCTAAGAGACTGGGGCAAACTTCCTACATATCACTGAGTGCTGTCCAATTCAAATTTTAAACTCAATGGTATAGGATCTCCTTTTTATAGCCGAGTCCGAACGGTCTCTTTGAAGAGAAGTTTAAATATGGCATAGTACATTTAAAATGTCGCCAGCATTAAAGGGTGATAACTACCGCTGAAAATATCTTCTGATGTTGTCGCCAGGACTTGAAACCAAGCGTTCAGCGTCATAGGCGGACGTGCTTACCTCTGCGTTACAGTGGCCTCCATAAAAACCGATTCCCGGAACTGACTTCTTGTGCCCCTAGAAGCCTCAATTTTCATCTGGTTTTGCGGAAAATTGGCACAAGGACTTCTATTTCGACTTCCAACTTCGGTGTCAGCTCGGTCTGAGCTAATAAAGCCCACATATAAATCGATCCCCAGATTTAACTTATTGAGCCCCTAGAGGTCTAATTTTTTTATCCAATTTGTATGAAATTCGGCCTAAAACATTATTGTTCTGACTTCCAACATCTGAACCAAGTATGATACGAAACAGTCTATATACCGATATAGATCCCCTTAAATACTGATAAGAATTCTTGAGACCATAAAAGACAAAATCAATTTCCGATTTGATTGTTATAAACTAATTCTCGTACAAACTGTATTAATCGTTAACATTTTGAGGCATCCATGGTGTTTGATAGCGAAGATTTGACCCGGTCGAACTAGACAAATTTTTACTAACAAATTTCTCTGGGCGTATGCATAACCTAGAAATCCTTTGCCACTGCTGATAACTTTCAGGATATTGCTGACTAGTGTACTTAATAGTACTTTTCCGCCATATGTTTAGAGATACTTGGTGCTCATACTTTGCTGCATTAACTTTATTGTAACTGCTGCTGTCCAAGTTTATATTGAAAATACATTTCGATTTACAATGATATGTTATTTATCCACAAACTTTATCTGTGTTTAATAGAAAAACAAATACCAACAATTTGGAAAAATAATATGAATTGCAAAAAACGTTTTGGTGGAAAACATAAGGAAACGATTCGAACTGAAATCATCCCACATATCATCAAGTTCTAAAGTTTAGGTTTTTTTGTTCGAGAACTGAGTGCGCGGCTGGCTATAACTTTCCCAAAAGTGCCAAAGTAGCAGAGTGAGTCCCAAAACGCAAGCCTCCGTGTGTAAGGTAGTAAGAGCTGGGAGTGGGAGAGTGGTTGGATATTGGGCAGGAGTTGTGTTGGATGTACTGTTAATAACATTTAAAATTTATTGTAGTCTACTTTTAGGCTTTATAACCATTTTTTATTTAAGTGTAATAACATTTTTAAATTTATGAAGCTTTTTTTTGGCTCCATTTCCTTTTATTACCTTTTTAAGGACTTACGCCCATAAAATACTCGCCAGTCTTAAGGGCTGCTTTGTTTTTTTTCGCTTTTCGCTTTGTTTGACTTGAGTTCAGCTTTGCTTTTCCGGGAATGTAAAAGAAAAACTTTAATGGAAATGGAACCATTAAACATTAAATTTTGGCCTGCCCCAAAGCGGCAAGCATTGCAGCCAACAGCCAGGTGTTGCAAGCTTGTGTCGATGGCGGTTAGAAGAACTAACCTCATACACTTGCCACATCGGGGATCCTCCAGGCAAGACGATTGGCCATCCAAAGCTACTGGAAGCCCATAAATTCTTCTCTAGACTAAAATGCATGAACCTGTCAATCAAAATGTTTGTTCTACTTTTTTACTCTTGGTGTATGTGCGTGTGTGTGTGTGTTTGTACGTATATAAATATGTGTGTTGGCTAAAGGGTGGGGCTTCATCGTACCAGGCTCTTAAGTTTTTACAAATAAATAAAAACAGTAAACAAAACATAGAACAGGGACAAAATTGGCATTAGTGGCTACACCCACTCGTTTGTCGTTCTTCTTCTTCTTGGTTTTTTTTCCTTTCTGTTGTTGCTTTCTTTAATTCTCTTCGTTTTTCTATTAAGGATACTTAACAGTTATGTACGCTTTCTAGGTGCGAGTTGGAAGCGCCGTGGGTGAAAATAATGTTTGAGCAACGACAGGGGGCCAACATGGACAGCTAAAAAAAAAAAATTGCGTATCAACGAAGAATGTCAAATGTTGTGTTACCATTTTACGCTCACCATTTGACATGTATTTATGGGATTTCCATCAAGCGAATGACAAAAGTGGAGGAGTTGCCGGACAAGCTCTCGTCCACCACTCGAAAATCCTAGCAAGAGTCCCTTTTGTTGTTATTTAAAATTCATTAAATGATTTTCTCCCTCGTTTTCTTGTTAATGTTTTGTTTGACTCTGCATTTATAGATTTTCTTCTCCATTCTTCGCTCCGGCGGCCGACTTGTATATTTGTTTTGGCGACCCAACAACAATGCCAAGTTGTTGTCTAAGTCGGTAGGCCTCTTAGGCTTATTGCAAGTTCGATGGTTATCGGTATTTAATGTTTCCAAACACATATTTCTATTTGCGAAAGCACTTCAAATGGAAAACTTTTCAACAAATCTGATTTCAATGCAATGTGGAAACATTTTTATTTTGATGTTTTCAAAAGCGATAAGGAAAAGTTTATCAAAAGATTGAACGTGTCGTTAACTTTCAACTCAAAATGGATGATGATGGCGATGACAATAACGTTCTGTTTTTTTTTTTGTTGTTACTGTTGTTTTTATTTGAACTAATTTAAAATTTATAAAAGAGAAAATCCACACTCCTCCTTAAAATTACAGCATGAAACTTATTTTCCTTCTTCATGCATTAATCAAAAACCAACTTCGCAATAATAAAAAATGATCTTTATCAAGTAAGGAAAGGCAAAAATCGGGCGGTGTCGATTATAGAATACCCTATACCTACCCTAAGAGTGGAAATTAAGAACTATATATATTTTGATTTGATTGGATTTGATGGACCTCAGTGGAGGTTTTCAGATGGGTTATAAAACAATCTGTTTCACATTTTGAGCAATTGTGTTCAAAATTGTAATAACTAGGGCAAGTAGGTATATATGTATTTAGAAGCTAAATGTAAATTTGAACCGATTTTGATAAAATTTTACAAAAATGTCAACATTCATAATATTCGTGAGAATCGGCTGACAAATGACTACATTATAGCAAATTACTCAAAGTCGGAGCTACATCTAAATCTGAACCCATTCCGAACAAACTCTTTGTATAAAGTGATAGTCGTCGAGAAAAGCGTTATGCAAAATGTTGAAAATATGGCTGAATAAATGCGCTTCCAGTGGCTCTAGAAGTGAAAATCTGTCGAAAACTATATATGAGAGCTATATCTGCGTCTAAACCAATTTTTACGGAACTCACAAGTAATGTCGACATCCATAAGAAAACCCTTCCTGCTAAATTTCAAATGAATCGGTTTACAAAAGGCCACATAATTAATGTCCAAGTAGGATTAACCCACATATATAAGGGAGTTGTATATGAATCAGAACCGATTTCGACAAAACTCCTAAGATATTGTGGTAGGTGTAGAGAAAGCGTTGTGCAAAATTTTGGCAAGATTAGTGAAAAAATGTGCTTGCAATGGCTCTAGAAGTGAAAATCAGACGACTTATGTATATATATATGTTAGCTATATCTAAATCTGAAACGAATTTTAAAAGGCTTCGTCTGTTGCCAAAAAAAAAATCTTTGTGCCAAATTTGAAGATGATTGCATGAAAATTGCGACAGATAGACGGACGGATATAGCTACATCGAAGCAGAAATCGATCCTGAGTCGATCGGTATACTTATGATATCGGTATACAATGGGTCTAGCTCTATTCCATTTAGGTGTTTCAAAAAATTGCACTAAGCTGATATATTCTGTACTGCAGTAGTGGTGTAGGATATACAAATTAAAAAATTATTATGGAGTTTTTTTATCTTTAGTATAGTAGGGAAAATGTTAAAGTGCCTTTATTTAGCATGCATACATTTCATTATTAATATACATCTGACAATTTGCTCTCTGTTTGTCTTCTGCTTTTACATAGAATAGTGGTAATATTTGAATTGGAAGATAGGTAAACTATCTTTCAATATCATGGTTTTACCTTAAAAAAATATCCTCGATATTATAGTGAATGCTCCATTTTTGTTGTAGTTTTTCGACTTTAAAAGTCTCATAGGGTGAAATTTTGTAGGGAATCGCGAATCGTTATACCGAAAACAAATATTACATTCGAAACGCAGGATCCATATGAGTTCATAACAAAACACCAGGTTAAAAATTTCTACCAAATCGGATATGAGTTACGCACTCTAGGGGCTCAAGAAATCAAATCGGGATATCGGTTCGTTCATAAAAAAAGTCTGCTGATAACAGTAGACACTGCCTACTGACTTTTATTACTTTATTTTGCTGCTATTACTGCAGTAGTTCAGCTGTCACAGTCAACAGTTTGCAATTCCATGTCAGCAGGCTGCCTGCTAAAAAGCTCGTTGTTTGCTTAAAATGTTTACTGCACAATTTAAAACAGGGTTGTAAGCGGGAAAGTGCACCCAGAGAAATTACTCTGCTGATATTAGCAAATACTGTCGGCTGATATGAAATTAAAAAATTTTAAACTTATGAATAGATCTACACAAAACGTTTGAACTTCTAAACAACATTTAAGGCATTTTTTATATGTGTTTATAAAAAATATCCAATTTAAGGCTTTAATTTTTTGTATAAAAGCATAAATATATTAGTAGGAGTTATTTTGTCTGCTATTGTATTATTTAAATTCGTTCAAAAATTAATGAATTGTAGAATATTTGTGAAATTGATAGATAAGATGGAATATATAGACATTTTTGAAATATATATGACAAGTTTGAGCCTGTTATAGCTTTTTAAAATTTGGTTGCTGCTGTCCCATTTTCAGCGGATTTTCTGCTGTTATAGCAAACATTTTTGTTATTTTTCTGTATGAATAAAAAAAATACATAAAGTAAAACAAGTGGAATAAAATAAAGTAAAATAAAATGTAAAATGAAGTAAAAAGCTTTATTTTATGTTATGACGCTGAACGCCTGGGTTCGAATCTTGGTGAAAACACATGATTAATTTTGATAGATATTCCAAAGACGTAACTCGAAATTTACTGCGCATACTAGCAAAACAAAGAGATGGTTTGAAATTTTGTCACATAAATTCCCAAAGTATAGTAAACAAAGTGGATGAGTTTAAATATATATTTGAGAATGGGGAAATTGATATTATATGTCTTTCGGAGACTTGGCTACACAGTGCTATACCCGATAGCTTGATAAACTTGAAAGGATACACGGTTTTCAGATCGGATCGAGAACGTCGTGGAGGTGGTGTTGCCATCTATGCAAGGAACGCGATTCAGGAAGTCGATTGGCATGAAATATATGGACTTATATCTGTTGATGATAAATTGAGCTTTCTTCAAGAAAACATTCTTCGTATCTATGATACAACAGTCCCTATTAAAACGAAAATGAAAAGATCAAACACTAAGCCTTGGTTTAATTCCACTATTAGAAATTTCATTAGAAATAGGGACCTAGCCTACTCTAGGTGGAAACGTTTTAAGACTCCTGAACTTCAGGAAGAATTTCGCACGGCCAGGAATAAGGTTAATAAAGTTATTAATGATGCAAAGTTACGATATTTTTCATCCAAATATTATTCGGCGTTAGACACGAGAAGCAAGTGGAAGGTTATAAATGATATCGGAGTTGGTAAATCCAAGGCGATTTCTACCTACCATGGAGATATCAACGAATTGAATAGATCTTTTGTTAATATTCCGACCTTGGATATAGACACCACTTTCTATCAAGTCACTAATAGGGTAGTGGACAACACACATGTTGACTGCAGTTTTGAGTTTAGATGTGTATCGCACGATGAAGTTATACATAGTCTTATGTCAGTGAAGTCTAATGCCATTGGTCTTGATGGTATTGACCCAAGATTTATTAAAATACTGATTCCTTACCTACTACCTTATTTTACTCATCTCTTTAACTCAATTCTAATCTCCAGTAGATATCCGAGTATCTGGAAACGATCAAAGATAATTCCTATCCCTAAATCCAATGGCGATTTTCGTCCGATTTCGATATTATGCTACCTCTCGAAAGTTTTCGAAAAGATTTTACATAGACAAATGTCTGAATATCTCCAAAGGGAATCGCTGTTATCTGATAGACAAACCGGGTTTCGAGCTCATTATAGTTGCGTTAGTGCATTAGTTGAAGTTTCGGAATCGATAAGGAGTAAAATTGATGATGGTAATGTTAGTTTTCTCGTCCTTCTTGACCATTCAAAGGCTTTCGACTCGGTTGATCATCGTAATCTATATATGAAGCTCAGAAGATTCTTCAAGTTCAGTGATACTTCTATAAAGCTTTTTCAATCGTATCTCAGTAATCGGCAGCAGTCAGTGTACGTAGGAGATGCCATATCAGAGTCAATAATAGTGCCCAAGGGGGTTCCCCAAGGCTCTATAATAGGTCCGCTTCTTTTTTCACTTTACGCAAACGATCTTCCAAGCCAGCTAGTCCACAGTCAGATCATCATGTATGCTGATGACGTTCAGTTGTTTCTTAGCGGTTCTGTTGATGATATTGGTGAATGCGTTACAAAACTCAACCAGGACCTTTCACGTGTTTATAACTGGGCCACAGCAAATGGTTTATTTCTGAATCCTCATAAATCGAAAATTATTGTTTTTCACAAGAGTAAAAGATTTACTCTACGAGACTTGGATGTCACTATAAATCGTCAGAAGATTGATATTGTGTCTAGTGCGAAGAATTTAGGTGTAATTTTTAATAGCTCATTGACTTGGTCTAATCATGTGAATGCTATAGCAGGGCAGACATATGCAAAGCTGCGTACACTGTGGATCACACACTCTTATACACCTATTGAGGTTCGGACTCTATTAGCGAAGATGTTTCTAATTCCTGGTTTGATCTATGGCTGTGAACTGTTTGCGAACTGCGATTCACTAAGCCAACGGAAATTGAATGTAGTTTTTAACAGCATTATTCGGTATGTCTATGGTGTAAGAAGAAATCAACATATTTCCACCATGGCGAATTCCCTTTATGGCTGTAGTTTTGACAATTTACTCAGAATCAGATCTCTACAATTCCTGCATAAGATCATTGTGACACAAACACCCAATTTCCTCTACGACAAATTAGTATTCGCCCGATCTAGAAGGGGTAGAAAACTTGTACCTTTTCGAAGAAGGAGTCTAGTATCTAAATGGCAATTTTATACGAGTACCATACGTCTTTGGAATACCATTCCCCACGAAATCCAAAACATCAGCAACGCGTCAGACTTTAAGAAAAGACTTTTTATTCTTCTTAGTAACTAATTATTCAAAAATTGTTTTTCTCTCCTTTTAAACATTGTTAACTTCTTCCTTAAAGTGAAAACTATTTTAATTTATTATTTTTCTCAATAATTTGTTTTTCCATCATTAATATTCAAAAAATTTTTTTACATTTCTTTTATATTTCCTTAAAATTTTTATATTATTTTTATTATTATTTTTTTCAAAGGATATATGACTGTTCTTATAAGCCTGCACTATAATTATAAGATTTTTTATCTTGTTGTGTAGGTATTCATCAAATAAATAAAATAAAATAAATAAATGTGAAATAAAACACCAGAAACACATTTGTGAGGTACATTGCCATGTTAAAATGTCTCCACAAAGAGGTGACGCACTGCGGCACAGTAATCGAAGTCGGCTTTGAAAATGTGGCTCCTTATCATTGAGCTTAAACTTGAATCGGACAGCACTTATTGATAAGGAAGAAATTTTCGCCTGTTTCTTAATGGAGTGTTCAAGGGCAAATATGCATTTGCAATGTTTGTGGTAAAGATTTTCCAAACGTTTTATTGTTTTGGGTGTAGCTTTGATGTTTCAAAAGTAAGTTTAGGCCTGGTTTTTCATTCTCCGGTTACAATTAATCGAATTGATATTTTTCTGGGTAAAGGAATTTTGGTATTCTGAATATATGCTTATTGGCTATCCTAACGATAAACCTTAACCGGCAGATGGGTGCCGGTTAGCGACTTAATGTCCCGATAAATACAGCCGTGTTTTGTTTACCGATTGCTGCATAATATAACGGTGTGTTCGCGTAATTATCCGCTAACAATTTGCAAAAGAGTAAGAAATTTCTGCGAGGAAAAAACCAGAAGAAATTTGCAATCTTTCATTTACTAAACTCTCCAAATGTTTTTAACTATCACACTATCTTTTACTAAAAAACGAACGACTTTCCGTAATAGTTAGTTAATTTTTAGTGTTAATTTTTGAGTACGCGGTGTGTTCGCGTTCTTATCCACAAACAATTTGCAAAAGAATAAGAAACTTCTGCGGGGAAAAAACCAGAAGAAATTTGCAACATTTCATTTTCGAAACTCTCCAAATGTTTTTCACTCTCACACTCTCTTTTACTAAACATGATCGACTTTCCGTAAAAAGTTTGTGTAAATTTTTGAGTACGCAATCACTCTCATTGCTGACTGGTGCGTAATGTTGCCATATCTTCTAAATTACTCTAAAAGTGTACGAGAAACCCAAATTTGTCAGCAGGAGGTTTATCCCCACTATAAATTAATGTTTCGGTTAGCTAACACGAACTTTGTTTTTTCTACGAGAAAGAATGTCAAGAATGTGTCCATCCCATGGTGGAGGGTACAAAGCGAAAGACGTCGCTATAACACCGCGACGCGATAAAGAACATATAAGCTGTAAGTAAACAAGACATAACATGGGAAGTGTGCTGCCTCCAATGTGTCTTTGGAAGGAGTATGTGGCTAACTGCAATCCGCTCAAAATAATTCCACAACATCAGTCTTATTTGTGTCCATGCCCCAACTATCCCCTCTTCCACCCTGCGATCCTTAATTATGTGAATTTACAAGCAAAGTCGTCAATGAGTTTTATAATACGGTGGTCTAAGAAATTCGACGACCCTTATGAAGCCAAGCGTTTGTTTAGAAGCTAAGCCCCGCCGACATCGGAATAAGGCGTGTGTGTGTGTATGATTGGAATCAATTTTACCAGTGGTATTCAGATAGGATTGAATCAGTCCGGATATAATTCCTTTTTTTGCGCCAAGAGCATTACCATGAAATGCTTCTGAATTTCTTCCTCCTTACTAAGACCTCTTGAATATTTTTGACACACGAACCCTCACAGAAAGGAGCTTAATGCTTATAGCCATATTTATTCTAAAATTAAAAATTAATTTAAATATTTCTCTTCGAAATACGCGGCTCTTTTATACTGCCCTTAGTGAGATCTAATTACGAATTAAACAATCCGTTTCGCTCTTTATATGATGTCTATAACAGACTGTATATTCTTTACTGATCCCATGCATGTAATACAGACTTTTAAGACGAAGAAGTCTTTACCGAGCTTGTCTGCGATCATTATATTCATCTAGTAGATAAGCAGATGATTTCCCCAGGTGCACTGGGGAAATATCCTGTGCCAAGTTAGATTGGATACAAAGTTATCGATATCATGCACAGTCGATAACATAAGCATTGCGCGACATAATTTCTTATTGGTACAGTTGCTGTGTTAAATTTAAGTCCTATCCAGTGCAAGGTCAGATGTCCTGCATAGAATTTCAGTGCAATGTTGTTTTGAATAGTTATCGATACACAGCGATAACACATAATAATAGTGATTTGCACTATATACTACTAAACTAAAATAGAGCAGGTATATATTTTTTTTTTATTAAGTCTATAGATAAAAAATATCCTTACAGATTACTACTTACATATATAAATCTTATATATAAAAATCAATTTGTATTTGTTTGTGCGATCCTTATAGACTCAGAAACGGCTGACCCGTTTTTTTTTGAAATTATCACTGATGGTGCATAATGATCCCGTGGTGAAAATAGGGTACTAAATTTTTTGATATCTGAAGGAAGAGCGGACCATCCCCCTTACCCTTATTTTCAGAAACGCCAGATCTCGGAAATGGGTGGTGCAATTTAAGCGAAATTTTGTGTGCTCCCTCATAGTAACCTCCAAAACAAAAATTTGGTATCCAAATTTCGGATGGGGGTGCACCCCTTCCGCAAAATACCCCCAACAGGACTTATTTATTGATCATGGCGAAATGGGGCTCAAATAAAAAGTATTAAAGGGTAGAATACGAATCTGATATCCAAATATGGGACCAAGTGTATTGGGGGCCGCCCCTTCCAAAAACAACCGACAAAGAGGACAAATTTACTACAATAGCAATATGGGGCTCAAAGGAAATGTCTTTGGGAGTAAAAATAAATCCGCGATTTGGGGAGTTGTCCCCAATATTGGCAACATTGTGTTGGGTTAATGGTGAATTTTCCGATAGCCGGTATTATTTTAGGTATAAATCCTTCGATGTGTTACAAACGTGATGCCAAAATGAATACACATTTTCCCACCCTTCGGTAGTGGGTACAAAAAACGATATTCACAATAGAATTAAGTAATCGAAGAGATAACCAATAAAAATGGCTATACAAGATTTTTTTTTTAACTTGCCGAAAATGCAAACCCAAACTGCGAAAATTGAATTGATCACTGGCAGGCTCACCGACGTTTTGTTCAATCATCTTTTATTATTTTTGGTAAAATATTTTGTCCCCATAGAAAGATTTTTTCCATATTATTTAACCATTTCTTCGTCTGCCATTGAAACCTATTGAACTTTACTGAACTTTGTAAGTGTTCGGTGACAATATTTTCCAATTAAAAACCCATTTTAATTAATAACATATCAATTTTGTCAAAATCAGCATTATTAATGAATATTTTTCGTTTGCTAATGACTTTTGAAGCACCTTTTCTCGTACCTTTAACCAAGCAATGTTCCGTGTGTGTGTGTATGTGTGTGTGTTTTTTTTTTCTCTGGAGAGATTCGTTGCCAAGTTCTTTCGTAGATTTTGTAGGAAAAGGGACTCCAACAACTTACATTTGAACGAAAACAAGGTTACCTTGTTAGATCTTAACGGACGGTTCTTTTTTTATCGGAATTTCTTTACTGTCTCAACTGTCGGAGATGTCAAATGAATACCAATAACAGCGTTGTTGCAGGTGGAATTGGGTTGGTGGCGTTGTTTGCGTTGTATGTTGCAAAAAGCTCTGTCTATAGTCCTGTCGTTTGGCGCGGGTCTTTATAGTGATTGGGTTTAAATTTTTTTCTTCGAAGTAGCATTTTTCTGTTTTTGCTTTCTTCTGTTTGGATTGTTGTCTGTTTTTGTTCAGTGTCATAGTTTATCACATTGCCACAATGTTGAACACTTTGAAGTAAAACTTACAGCACAATGACACTCGAGTAAATTCTGAAAAGTGGAAACCCAAATAAAACGGTCCACATTGAGACAACATTTTCAATTTTTCAATACACTTAAGGGTGTCATATCAAATGGACAATGAAAAATAATTAATTAATGGACTGGCTCTGTCCCTGGATAGGTTAGCGTTTCCAATTGATTTGGCAATTTTGTAACAAAAAGCAGAAGTCCCAAAAGGTAATCGTGCCGTATTTTGAGAATTTTGTTCTGTTTTTTGGCCAAATGTATCGTTGTGAAGAAAGCTGTAATCGTAACCCTCTTCATGGGAAATGGCTGCGAAAAAGTTTTCCTATGAACAATGGAATATTATGAAAATAATTAAGCTCGAATATGTCGGCAATTGAAACAAAAGGCGCTTAAACACAAATAGAAATTCACATAACACAAACAAATGTTCTACTTAATTAGGTTAACTGATTGTGTGTGTGTGCGTATTTTGTGGAAAAGAGGAGGGTGGGAAGTTTCCAAGTCGCTTAGTCCGCCAAGTTTCCGTTTGGGGATGGCATGGAAGACACACAGCATTCAGGCCTCCCATCAAACTCCGCATCAGCCCAAGTTATGCCATCATTATCAGTCACACCCCAAAGCCTCTCTCGCCCGACCCCATAGCAATGTCTCCACCCCTCCGCTGGTATCCATTCCAAAGAATTCATGTTTATAATTTATTCTATCACCAAAAGGAGGAAAAAAGCATTGTGCAAACAATCCTAATTTGTTTGAGTACTGTAGCATAAATCAAGTATGGTAATTTTTGCCATGTTCGCTAAAGCGTTTGTCGCTCACAGCCATTTAAAAATTCAAAACATTTAAGAAACAAAACACTGTCTAAGAGGATTTGCCTCTCGCAATTTTTAGCTCTTCTCACAGCTTGGTTCACATGGATGCTTTAAACAATGTCCTTGTCAAGGAGGCACGCATTGAATGAAAGCTCATCGCGTTTGTTTGCAGGGAAAATTGTCAAACGATAGAGTCTTAAACTTTTCAGTCATGCTGAAGAGACGAAAATATGATGGCCAAATATACCATTTAAGGTTGGATAAGAAGAATCAAATAACCGATAACAACAAACCTTGCAGGTTTATTTTAATACATTCATCACCATTTGTAGTTGCCTGAAAGGACGTATGGAAGGCGTCCCCCTCCGCAGTACTCGTTATAAAAAATGTCCATGTCTCAATCAATTTTTTGAACCATTTGACTTGGGCAAATAGTTTTGTCCAGAAATAAAATCAAATTCCCAGCAAACCCAGAGTAAAGGGTTTGCGGCTAACGAATTTCGATTTTCTATTATCTAAAAGGGAAAGTGCTGCTCCGAATAGAGCGCAGGTTCGCAGCAGCACACAAAAGCTTTTTGCATTCTTTGAAAAAACTGTGCACTAGACGTTGTCAGAATGTGAATGAATGTGCGGGTGTGGACGTTTCGTTTGCAAAAACAGTTGTTGGTTTAAAAACATTTGTGGTTGATTTAGCAACAACTGTGCGTTGGATCATTTTTACAAACGAATGTGGTCTCTTTGTCAACGCCGTGCTTGAGTTTTTCTAGGTGTGTGTAGAGACCAAGAGCCAGGGTACCTTCCGCATACCTATGACTGCCTTCAACTTGACATGCAGTCCGATCCCAATGATATGGGACTCAAATAAAAGACCTTTGACTGCAAAGTACAAGAGATAACATGCTCATTAAACGTACTCTTCAATAAATTTATTGTTACGTGTGCTGTGTGGCACCGCCATGTTGAAACCGTATGTCGATCAAGTCCATATCTTCCAGTTCAGACCAAAAGTAATTAGTGAGCCTTGTGCGGCATCGTCGACGAAACCGCTTCAAATAGTTATATTATGTGGAAGCACATTTGGATTTTCACCTGTCTAATAACGCATATTTGGCTTATTGAAGAACCCATTAAGCCAAATTTATATTTGTATGAGCTTCGTCACTGAGTTAACTTCACTGAAGTTATCGCTCCTAAAGTAACTGTCACCGTCTTCAAGTTTTGGTAGTAAATTTTTAATTTGCAGTCGTTGTTCGTTCATGTACTTTACCATTCTGAAAATGTTGAGTTTACTGAATAAATTGACAGTGACAATTTGATAGTGTAAGAGTGCGTCCACAAATCAAATTCAAAGCCCCTATTGAAAACTCCTTTGTATGACATCTCATCAAAATTTAACAATGGAATCGAAGGTTTGATTCAAATGGGTTAAATTTTTATTATTTAAATTTTGAGTAAATTTTTTTTGAATAGGGGCTTACTTTGAGCATGTTTAGTAAATACATTTATAAAACTAAAAAATTACTATTGTTTTTTAAATACACGGCTAATTCCGTAGATGAAAAACTCGCACACATTCCATAACAATAGGGACGATAATATAGTACCATAAATACCGAAATAATCTGTTATCATTTTTTTACACCTAATTGCATTGTCATGAAAATTTTTAATTACAAAATAGGAATACAGGTTTTCTCAAAAATCTGTTTGACGCCATCAAGGAGAAGATTTTATTTTCAATTATTTTCAAAATTAACAAGACTGTCAGATGTAATGCTCATATGCCGTGTTGTGTGATATCACTTTATGGCATGGGGGTCGTTTCGGCATTGCAGCCTATAACAGCCCTATGGTTCAGTCGTCATGGCGGGATGTTGCGTTGAAGATCGTATATTGCAGAAATGCATTTGTTTCGATAGAATTAAAAGGGGAAAAATGTGAAACTTCCAGGCCTTTAACTGGTATCCACATTTTGGGTAAGTGTTTAGGGTCCGCCCACCCCTAGACGCCACAAAATGGACAAAATGGGAAGGGTACAAAAAAAAGAGTGGAATGGGGTAAAATTCTGATATCAAAATTTATGCCAAGCATAAAATAATACTCAAAAGAAAAAAGTTTCATAGTAGGTTTTGTTCTCAAACTTAGGGTGAAATGGGCTCGGAAACGATCAGTGAGTCCTTGCAATCCACGTGTTATCTTTATGATATGGGCTTGAAATTAGTGTAGAAACGTTAAACATCGCTCCAATGCTTGCTAAGTACGCCACCGATTCTGTTGTCGGAGTTAGCCAACTACACTAATAGATAAAAAGACTTTGCAAACCATGCACTAGTGGGTTCATTACCAGAAAAAGGTTATGTTGAAAATATTGACTACATGCGGTGTACGTTTTGTGCCGCACGTTGTTGATTAAGTTGTAAACATCTTCCTTTCATAATGTGTATACATACCAACCTTAAGTTCAAATGACACTTAAAACAATGTACGAACATAGGCGTCTGTGATGACATGTCATAAGGCGTTTGTAAAAAAGTCATGGATCGATACGTGTATACTCGATTCCGAGCAGCAAGGAAGGACGTATTTTAATTTATATATCAACAATTCACGTAGACCTAAACAAAATGCCTACCAAAATAGAACTGTATGTTGCATATGGAAAAAATTATTTAAAATAAACTTTTTTTCATTTTGTTGTTGGATTAACCAGCTTAGACCAATGTGTTTTTATTTCTTGCTTTTATTTCAAAACAATACAACAACACTTTAAAGAGTCTCAGAAATTGTGGTGTATATGTATTAGGGGCGGACTGCAATGATCGCGATTTCGCCCTTTGCCAGAGGGTTAATCAGATTGCGATGCCATCAAAAGACTACATGCTGCCATCTACTCATTAATAAGTGAACAGTGCAATGGTAGAAACATGCCTTTCGAAATAATCGTTAGGTCTTGTTATTCAATCTTTTCGTATAGCGCAGTAAGAAAAAAAATTAAATATAACAGCCGACATCTCTTCAAAATGACATCTAACATCAACAATACTCGGACAAACTTCGTTTGCCAAATATATCTTTTAAATATAAGCATAGCTGCATATTTGTCGATATGCTGTTCGTGCATTGTGTCGTTCTTTTTTTAATAAACTTTTTGTTTTAATGAATCTCATTATATAAACATTTCTTTTTTTAACTTAATTCTAATTATACCCATCGCAGCTATATAGAAATATGGGCCAATATCGACCAAAAGACCGTAAATCGGCGGATCGGTCTATATGGGGGCTATATCAAGATATAGTCCGATACAGCCCATCTTCGAACTTAACCTGTTTATGGACAAAAAAAAAAAAAAGAATCTGTGCATAGTTTCAGCTCAATATCTTTATTTTTAAAGACTGTAGCGTGATTTCAATAGACAGGCGGAAGAACATGTCTAGATCGTCTTAGATTTTTACGCTGATCAAGAATATATATACTTCATAGGGTCAAAAATGGATATTTCGATGTGTTGCAAACGGAATGACAAAGTGAATATACTCCCATCCTTCGGTGGTGGGTATAAAAATACTTGTATATGAAAATACATGCTGACTAGATCGCGCTCTATTCGTACTTTACATATATGAGTCTTATGCATACAGAAAGTGATAGCACATATGTAACGCACATATCGTGTAATAGCAGTTATCTTTCACTTATTACCCAAATTTGTTATAAACATGCTCTCAAATACAACTACGACAAGAGCATAAGTTTTTTCTACAGATTTTCATTTGGCATATCAATTAGCAAGCGACCACAATCACAATTTAATAATTTACAAATATTGTATCAATTTAAGATCCATCACTTTAAAATGCTATTAAATGCAAGCCTCCGAAACTCATCAATGGCCGATAATTACCAGCAATAATAAATGTCATCAATTAATTATAAAGTTATAGTAAAAAAAAAATAAACAAATTAATGAAATAAGTAATAGTTTTTTTTTTGTTACATTGCCCAGCAATAGTTTTTTCCTTTAAGCTTCTGCGATGGCCTATAAATTATTAATTATATTTATTGCAGATTTTAATTAAATGGTCATTCATGAAATATGCAAAGGTGCAAAGATGAAAACAAAAACATCAAAAAAGAAGTATCAGCCAACAAAAGCAGAAGTATTCTAAAAATATTGTTGGCATTTTTTTTTGCTACCGCCAAACTGCCGCCATTAAAATGCAATAGAAAATTTAATGTGGACCAATTAAAGGGCTTTAAATCTGATACGAATAACATTATGTCATTATTTTGAATTGTAAAAGTGAGCACTTTATGCTTGAATTTAAGCAAATGCCGACTGACCATGAGTCATGGCTGTGTCCGTCCGTTTATGTATGCATTGGCAGGCCTATCAATGTCTAATTGCTTAAATAATTACAAATACGAATTATTTATTTAGTTTTTACAATGACCACGCCCATTATGACTGCCACTGGTTTATTGGATTATTATTGGTTTGTTGTGATTTCCCCATTGTTTTCATGTTTTCATTGTCATGTTGTGTAGAGTAAATACTCAGTGTTTGTTGTTGTGTTTTTATTGTTTTCCGTTGTTGTTTCAATTGTTATCGGATTCATAGAACAAATATTTGATTCGATTGTATGAGGCCAAACATTCAATAGCTGAAGTAAAAATCGATGGATTTGTTTGAGTTTTAATACATAATGGGACTATAGTAACTTTTTGCTGCAGTTTTATTTATTTGATATTTTTGGTTTAATTAAGTGTTAATCATTTGTTGGTTTTCAAATATTTTTCTTTGGGCGCTGTTCCAAAGTAAACACGTTACTTTGATAATTGTCAACAAATAGGTTTCATTTTGGCAGCAAGTCCTTGAAAACTTGGAGGAAAAGCGAACGATTTTCTTAGTGTTGGTTTTTTGATCAACCATAACTCCATAAACGGACTAGCTTAATAAGGATCAACCCATCTTGAATTGTATATATCAGCAAACCTCTTTAGAACTGACAAATATGTTTGCTTGTTTGTGATCACTGGTCATAGGGTTGACTGCTCGCAACAGTCTCTATAAGAGACTATCCTAAGCAGAGTGGATGTTGACGGTAAATTGGCTCTTGGTGTCGATTGCGACTGTACTGCACATTTTGAGACAAAAACGAGTTATAGTCCGATTCGGACCATAAATGAATGCTGAACATTGTAGAAGTCATTGTGTAATATTTCAGTTCAATCGGATAAGAATTGCGCCTTGTAGGGGCTGAAGAAGCAATTGATCGATTCAGACCATATTAGACACGTATGTTGAAGGTCATGAGAGAAGCCGTTGTACAAAATTTCTTCCAAATCGGCTGAGAATTGCGCCCTCTAGAGGCTCAAGAGTTCAAGATCCCAGATCGGTTTATATGGCAGCTACATCAGGTTATGTACTGATTTACGCCATACTTAGCACAGTCATTGGAGTATTTTCTTAATAACTATGCACATAGCAATTGTGCAAAATTTCTCACCAACCATTTGCTAATAGTGCAAATGTTTCTGGTGCTCATGGCTTTATAATCATATGGTCGTTGTCGTTAAATTAATTTAAACATTGCAAAACGATTCTAGAGAATTGGAGCTCATATTAAAAAGAGTGGTTTTAAAGATGTCGGCTCTGGCGTTTGTAGGCTACCACATTAGATAAAACTCCTAGAGCTTAACTCCATCAAGCAAACACAAATTACCTATTACCACCACATTTCTATGTTAGTAGAAAAGCTTTCTTTCGTCACATAGGATCGATCGACTTGGATTTTTCTCAGAAAATTGTTGTAATGTAATTCTTCATGGCATTCTAACCAGATTGTCTATGACAATACGTTCGGATTGGAGGGTCTCAATGAGGCACTCCTTTTCTGACCGTCTCTACATTAGGTTCGAAATAGCGATTCGATAAGCTGCCGTAATAAAAAATTCGGAAGACAACTCAGAAGAAGACTTGGGCAAGGTAATTTTGATTGTCCAAGCGTAGAAGACAATAATGGCAAGGTCAACAGGATTACTACGACTGGACTAGTGGGGTCTTTCGAAGATAGTTGCCATCTTCGAGAGAGAAAAAGAAACCTTGGATGACCGGGGATTTGCGCAATATTGCGACAGAGGTCCGCTGACTTTTTATCAGAGAACATCAAACATATCTTGGAAGCTTTTTTACGAATAGGTCGATAGCGTTAATGACGCCGACAGTATGAAAAGTTTCCCTAAAAAACCCATGTCCTAACTGATACGTTAGTGAACGTCATGGCAGCGAGAGCAGAGACAACGGAGGACATATTGAGGCTTTTTATAAAAACGCATTATCCACAGGATACGGCAGGACACACAGAGACGCCTAAATCTTGGAGTGATGAGGTTGATCGAAAGTTTATCATTACCGAATTTATGGTAAGGCAAGCCTTGAGGAGCTTCAAACCATTTAAATCACTTGGACCTGATGGAATATTTCCGACGTTACTACAGAAGAAGGTCGACTATCTGGCCACTAATTTCACAGCGGGCAAGCCAGGCAGGAGACAAGATGGTATTTATATGAAAGCACGGCAAGTATAGTTATGCTGCACCAAGGACATACAGACATATAAGCCTTAAGTACTTTCTACTCAAACAATGGAACGTTTCGTGGATACCATGATAACGGACATCCAGTGAACTGATCAAATTTAAAAACCATGCCTATGTCATGGGAAGGTCTGTGGAGAATGCCCTGCACAAGGTTGTACATAAAATAGAAGAAGTTAACCGAGAGAAGAGTGAAATCTGCCTGTTCACGAGGAAGACGGAGGTGGCCCAATGTGACAGACCACATTTCCTCAATAAAACGATTTCGATATCCGACAAGGTAGACAGGAAACTGAATTGGAAGTATCATATTCAGAAGGCTCACAGATGTTGATGAATAGGACCGTAGGTTCGAAATGGGGCCTGAATCCGAGGATTGTCCACTAGCTCCACCCGAGCTTGATTAGACCAATACTTACATACGCCTCAGTAGTTTGGTGGACTGTCTTAGAAAAATGTGTAACGTTGGAATAATAAAACAGGTTTAGAGAACATGTTGTCGTGGTATAGCCGGAGCGATGAGGACCACGCTCGCAGGGGAACTGGCGACTATTCTAGATAACCGTGTATGAGGCAGCCACTGCGACTATGGGACTTAGGGCGATGGGGTAATGAAAAGAGTATAGGAGCAGCTCTACCATCATGGTATACTCGAGGCTACGATAGAAAATCTGGAAACAATGCCATCTGATAGATCATCCTAAATAGATGGATCAAAGCTAGAAGACCGAGTTGTCTTGGGGGTCTTCATTTAGAACCCAGCGACTGAGATCTGTTTTCGACTACCTGACCATTATACGGCCATGCAGGCAAAGATTTGGCCGATCACGGAATGCATAAGGTGGTGTGGTGTTAACGCGTGGACGTCGAGTGCAAACATCTTTACGAACAGTAAACAGGCCATCAGGACAATAACCACCAAGACGGGTAGGTCTCGTACAGTCTTGGGAGTGCCTTCTTTGAGGATGGCGCGATCCTCATCTTTTGGCTGGTGGGCTATAGCGGGGTAACTGGGAATGAAAAAGCAGACGATTTGGCAGTTTAAGCCAGAGGCCGTCAATTAACTTGGTTAAGCCGAAGCCTTTCCGGTCGACCCATTGAAGTTAATAGTGTGGACGACGAACGCACTTGTTATGCTGTGCAATACCGAAACGGTCGGTAGGACGATGAAAATCTTTGGGGGGAGATCTGGATGTTGACAAAAGGAGGCTATTACTGAAGCAAAGCAAGAAGGAGGTCAGTATAGCTTTCGGTATCATAACGGGACGCATGGGACTGCGAGCTCATAAATGCAAAATCGGTGCGACAAATGATGGCATGTCGGAAAGAAGATCAAACGTTTGAGCATTTCCAATGCCATTGCCCCGTTTTCGCGGCTAACAGACACCGGCACTTAGGTGGGGACGTCGAAACGGTCGGTAGCACAGCGAAAATCTATGGGGGAATCCGGATCGTGAGAAGGCAAGGCTATTACTGAAAGGAAGAGAAAAGGCGGTCAGTATAGCTTTCGGTATCATAACGGGACACATGGGACTGCTAGCTCAGTTATGCCAAAACGGTGCAACAAATGATATCATGTGGGGGACGTTGGAGGCCACCGTAGCACAGAGGTTAGCATGTCCGCCTATGACGCTGAACGCCTGGGTTCGAATCCTGGCGAGACCATCAGAAAAAATTGTCAGCGTTGGTTTTCCCCTCCTAATGCTGGCAACATTTGTGAGGTACTATGCCATGTAAATCTTCTCTCTAAAGAGGTGTCGCACTGCGGCACGCCGTTCGGACTCGGCTATAAAAAGGAGGCCATTGAACTTAAACTTGAATCGGACTGCACTCATTGATATGTGAGAAGTTTGCCCCTGTTCCTTAATGGAATGTTCATGGGCAAAATTTGCAAATTTGCATTTGGAGCATTTCCTATGATACTGCCCCGTTATTGCTGCTAACAAACATCTGCACTTCGGTGGGGACACAATACTAGACATGAACCAACTTTGTGGCATAGTATGGAAAACAATTAGGGCACAATTAAGCAGCATGAAATTTCTGACTTAGATTTTCTTTTTCGAGGTTACTTTTTGGTATTTAGAGCGCACAACAAGCCGATTGCTGGCATTGGTGTATGCCCATAGTGTCAGCCTAACCTAGCCAGATTGGCAATCCTGAAACTACATGCCAGATGGTCTTCTTAATCATTTACCTACGAAATCTTTCTAAATGTTCAAATATATCTGAAAATGGTCTAATTTAGCTAATTATATCATATTATAAATCTTATTTTTCCTGACGTTTTATTGGTTTGTGGTAAACTAATCGGAATTTCTAATCGCCTGTTCTCTTATATTTTAACGGCTTACATTGTTGCATTTCTGTTTTTCAAACGTTTGTAAACACATTCCAATGACCCATATTTTCCGGTACTCATTTTTCTAAATCCATGAAAAATGGCATGTGGGGGACGTTGGAGGCCACCGTAGCGCAGAGGTTAGCATGTCCGCCTATGACGCTGAACGCCTGGGTTCGAATCCTGGCGAGACCATCAGAAAAAATTGTCAGCGTTGGTTTTCCCCTCCTAATGCTGGCAACATTTGTGAGGTACTATGCCATGTAAATCTTCTCTCTAAAGAGGTGTCGCACTGCGGCACGCCGTTCGGACTCGGCTATAAAAAGGAGGCCATTGAACTTAAACTTGAATCGGACTGCACTCATTGATATGTGAGAAGTTTGCCCCTGTTCCTTAATGGAATGTTCATGGGCAAAATTTGCAAATTTGCATTTGGAGCATTTCCTATGATACTGCCCCGTTATTGCTGCTAACAAACATCTGCACTTCGGTGGGGACACAATACTAGACATGAACCAACTTTGTGGCATAGTATGGAAAACAATTAGGGCACAATTAAGCAGCATGAAATTTCTGACTTAGATTTTCTTTTTCGAGGTTACTTTTTGGTATTTAGAACGCACAACAAGCCGATTGCTGGCATTGGTGTATGCCCATAGTGTCAGCCTAACCTAGCCAGATTGGCAATCCTGAAACTACATGCCAGATGGTCTTCTTAATCATTTACCTACGAAATCTTTCTAAATGTTCAAATATATCTGAAAATGGTCTAATTTAGCTAATTATATCATATTATAAATCTTATTTTTCCTGACGTTTTATTGGTTTGTGGTAAACTAATCGGAATTTCTAATCGCCTGTTCTCTTATATTTTAACGGCTTACATTGTTGCATTTCTGTTTTTCAAACGTTTGTAAACACATTCCAATGACCCATATTTTCCGGTACTCATTTTTCTAAATCCATGAAAAATGGCATGTGGGGGACGTTGGAGGCCACCGTAGCGCAGAGGTTAGCATGTCCGCCTATGACGCTGAACGCCTGGGTTCGAATCCTGGCGAGACCATCAGAAAAAATTGTCAGCGTTGGTTTTCCCCTCCTAATGCTGGCAACATTTGTGAGGTACTATGCCATGTAAATCTTCTCTCTAAAGAGGTGTCGCACTGCGGCACGCCGTTCGGACTCGGCTATAAAAAGGAGGCCATTGAACTTAAACTTGAATCGGACTGCACTCATTGATATGTGAGAAGTTTGCCCCTGTTCCTTAATGGAATGTTCATGGGCAAAATTTGCAAATTTGCATTTGGAGCATTTCCTATGATACTGCCCCGTTATTGCTGCTAACAAACATCTGCACTTCGGTGGGGACACAATACTAGACATGAACCAACTTTGTGGCATAGTATGGAAAACAATTAGGGCACAATTAAGCAGCATGAAATTTCTGACTTAGATTTTCTTTTTCGAGGTTACTTTTTGGTATTTAGAACGCACAACAAGCCGATTGCTGGCATTGGTGTATGCCCATAGTGTCAGCCTAACCTAGCCAGATTGGCAATCCTGAAACTACATGCCAGATGGTCTTCTTAATCATTTACCTACGAAATCTTTCTAAATGTTCAAATATATCTGAAAATGGTCTAATTTAGCTAATTATATCATATTATAAATCTTATTTTTCCTGACGTTTTATTGGTTTGTGGTAAACTAATCGGAATTTCTAATCGCCTGTTCTCTTATATTTTAACGGCTTACATTGTTGCATTTCTGTTTTTCAAACGTTTGTAAACACATTCCAATGACCCATATTTTCCGGTACTCATTTTTCTAAATCCATTTGTCCTACAATTTATCATGGAGAAAACATCATTTCGAATATCTATTAGATGTGGGTCTTGTGCCTTCTTTGCGCTTTTGCCATGCCATGAACATTGTTTTGGTTTACTTCGTCGACCACCATCCCAAAGCCAATGAAGTGAAGAATAAACATAAATAACATTAGAATTTAAAATTTAATTCATTATGTTGGTTGACATTTGCTAAATAGAATTTGAAATTTATATAAGATTTTACAGCTCTCGGGCATCAATCATACTGATGATCTTTATCCACAACAACACTAGCAATGGCAGGCCATAGGACGTACCTACACCTTACATAGCTCTAGACACAAAATGGCTAAAATGTGAGTTGTTTGGCTTCTGATTAAACTTGGCACCGAGCATGATTCACTCACTCCACTCTACCACAAAATGGCCTGTAAAACAAACGCCAATGATTCACAACAGTGTTGCCGTATTGAAGAAGTTGTATCTAACGCTGTCGCATGGATGTTGACAAGCAGTAACTCAATCGAGTATATTGGCCCGTTTGTATCGGACATACGCTAGCACGAGTATGTTTCGAATATGAAATTTACAATTTTTATGATCCAAATTTCCGTTGACCTATTTTGTGGTTATGTTGTCGTCTGCTCCTAGACAATACAGAAAACTGCGCGCTACCGCCACAAAGCGGTCGATGTTGGAGACTGTATGGTGGTCCACATACGATATATACCATCATTTGTATTTACAATTTGGATGTTATTATGATGTGCATTGTGGTTTGTTGTGAAAATATACAGATATATATTCATGTTTCTTTCTTGATTTGTGAGTGTGTGTATTTTTGTTGTCAGTTTTTGGAGTTTTCTCTAAATACGAGAAAGGCTTTTTTGCAATGCGAAAAGGGTTTGGTCTTATTTGCAGTAATAAAAATCAAATGTGTTTTTTCTACATACACCGAAAGAAAAATTGATACCGTATTGAAAGTAATGCAGATCATACATACCATACGGTATTGTTTTGGTATTTATTCACTATCGGTACTGAAGGTATACATTTTTCGTACATTATCGAATAATAAATTAGGATAGGTAAGAGTGCCTATCCTTTACAGACTCACTTAGACAATTTGAGTCCATTTTGTTACCACAATAGCGACAGACCAAGTCTTCTAGTGGGAATTGAAGCTACTAACTCCGCTCTGGCAATCCGAGCACGCCACCAACCATACTACCGGAACTCCAACAATAATATATTACTAAAAATAAAATTTATTTTCTTAATAAATGGCTGCGCGCTCCGCCAATATATGGTTGGATGTTAGCTAAGAGCCGCCGCCCTTTGTACCGATAGCAGGGATTTCGCTTCGCTTGGTGTCTACTAGATGTACATTTATTTGTATTTTTTGATTATTCGATAAATTTTTTATTAGAAAATCCAGATTCAACGATTAATCGAACAGGGCCGATAGAGGTTGTCAATTAACTGATTAATCGGAATTATATATTTTGGGATATTTTTTGAGATCTTATCCTGAATTGTAAACAGTGCAAATGGATCCGATTTATTTGATCTTCCTTTGTAAACTATAACAAAATATTTTCATCCCAATCGAATGAAATTTTGATGATTTTGATTAATCCTAAATTATTCGATTATTCGTTTATTTGAAAATGCATCATTTTCAATTCTTCGTTTATTTGAAAGGTCACGAATAATCGATTAATCGAATAACGATTAATCGATTGTACACCCTAGTGTCTACAGTGACTGGCCCCTTATTTCGCTCCCATAGAGGAGGTTGCTTTTACATATCTCCATTAAGAGCCTGGTCAGCTTTGTATCCAGTCGTATCCTTAGATATTTGTCCGATCTCTTACTATTCACCAGTATGTCGCCAATGCACGTATCCACTTCCGCTGGGATACTTTTTCTTGTTAAGATTAACAACTCCGAAACTTTAAGTCCTCTCTGGATGTTTGGAGGACGTCAGACCATTTGAGGCTATTATATGCGTTCAATACATCCAGTGTGGCAAAGAGGACAATTGGCCTGAACTAGGGGCTCCTTTGCGTGGCCGCCTCTAATGTCTCCACTTGATCTTTCAGAGGTCCGATCGTGGACATTCCTGCCCGCAAGGCATTTGGCCTCATTCAGAGTCCACCTCCCTCAATAATGGAGCCATGGCTTTGTTAGCCGCTCCAAAAGCTTGCTGACCGTACCTAGCATACAGATTGTCCTGTATTTTTTACCCATGTTTATGAGAACCAGCCTTGTTTCTTTCATACATCCGGAAAAGATCCTTCCAGTAAGAAGTAAAGACTTTTGCTGAAACTGTAAAAACTTCGAGAAAGAGGACACAATTGAGCATTTACTGTGTGTGTCTCGCAATGGCAGGCAGAAGGAGTTCCACTTGTCTGAATTAGCGGATGCGAGCATTGGCAAGTTTTTAGGTTTTTTTTAGAGCAACTGCATTGTTCAACGGCACGAACTGGAAGGTATCTCCCTTCTTCTGTACGGGGAATCTGATACCAGACTGCCACTCAAAACCTAGCCTAACCAGAAATCGGTTGAACATTCTCAGACGAAATTCCGGTCAGTTGTCAACTAACTGTCTGATGAGTTCGATCGGTATTTCATCGGAAACGTAGGCTTTTCTGCTCTGGATGCTGCAGGCAACCTTCCTTAGCTCCGCTATCGTGAAAAGGCTCATGTTGTCAGTGGGCTCTTTATAAGCTTTATATTATGAACGTAGTGTCGGGGTTTGATTGTGAGGGAAATAATTTCCATTTTGTATCCGAGGCTCGAAGGGTTTCGGTTTAAATCTTCTCTTAATTTCGCCCACATTTCTTTCTTGCTCTTTGCTATTACCCCAGGAAGTAACTTTTTTTCGCCATGTTAAGATCGTGTTCTGTCTCAGCCACACTCCTGCGACGTGCTTTCGTGTATCGCCATTATAAAAGATTGCTATTAAAGATTACGCCAGGCAGAATTTTAAAGCTTTATACTTACTGCCACTATCCTTAAGTCAAGACGACGATTCAAATCAAGATGTCTTTCGAACGAATAATACTTTTAACTAATAGTACATGAGTCACGCCAATAAATATTTTTGCTATTTTTCCGATTTGAGTCCTTAATCCCTAGAAACTGAACCAGCTTTAGTTTGTTCTGCTTTGGAGCGTTCGAGTTTTACACCCTTTTGCTCGTTTCAACTTGTTTTAACTTTGATTACACGAAATCGCTGAAATTCAATAAGCGCCCCATGCCATAATATGGTTTTGCTTGCAGCATATCTACTGCTTAATAGTTAACCCCATAAAGTCTAGCATTTATTTCCTTGACATAAAGAAATCATCATCGTCATCTACCATTATTGTGTCTAAATAAGATTTACTGTCACTTTCCCATGGATGGCATACAGATTTTGTGCCTTTGAAGAATGCACTGCTTGCACATAAATTCCAAATGCGATTTGCAAATTTATGTGTTTCATTATTCATGAGCACTTACATACATATGTACATCCGTAGCCACCATCCATCCTTATGTATATTGATGGAAAAATGCGCTCTATATATATATATATACATATACTCTTATCTACCATGTCATAAAACCGAATTTCAATGCTCTATGAAAATTGTTCATAACACTTTGCCAAATCCATGTGGCCAAACAAAAAACCTTACAAATGATGATGATGTCGTTAGAGGGCGGGGGGGCAGGGTATTGAAACATAGTGAAACATCAATTTTTAACCACCATGACTGACAACGAGTCCTCAGCCGTGGCAACAAACAGCAACAACAACTACTGCATTATTTATGATGAAACACTTCATTAAATAAATGAGATGCACATTTGATAGAAACGATTATGGAAGTTATTGTTATTGTATTTGGTTTATGTATTTCCCTCAAATTGGAAACATTTTAATGGCAAACAAAAAAAAAAAAAAAAAGAAAAATAATCATAATAATAAACATGCATGGAGAACAGTTTTTGCTATGCCAAAATTCATACTTCATTGTTTGTGAATAAAGGATTTTAAACAAAGTTATGCGTTCACAAAATTTAGTGGCCATTAGTGGAGATTTATCGGCATTGAATACAAAAGATTAGTTTCGATGGAATTGAGCCAATTTGGTTATCATCCATGATTTTTTAATGGGTCAGATTCATAATCAATGTCAAAATTTCTCTAGCACAAGCCATAATCCTTTGTGATAGCATTTCGTGAATTAAAAATGATTGTGAACGCTTGTACGGAATATCGAAAACTAATTCAAAAAAGGTGGACCGAAGCGTACAGTGTGATGCGAAGTCTTACTTGGGGTTTGGTTGCGATTAATGCTAGGTACTGCAGTTCATTTCGTTAATTGTAGTTTATGGATTTTGACCACTTGCATTTCTTTACTACTCTTCTTCCGAATTTTTCCAATGTCTGATGATTCTATTTCGAACCTCTGCTGATCATAAGGAAATCTACAACATAAGATTGGCTATTAACACTTTGTGAGTTCCTTCGATTACAATTACATCAATGCTTGAAGCGCCAAGTAAGAAACAAAAAACATGAACTTGCCAAAAGCACATGCTTCAAGAAATTGCATTTGTTTCCATTCAGATAATTGAATGGTTTTTCATGCTCTTCTTTCTAGAGGCTCTGTGAAAGTGATAGCGAGCCTTTACCACCTTTCAATGGTTTTGTTTCCCCAAGTGTTTGCAGTTTGCATATTTTTTCTACAACGAAAAGGGTTGAAAAACAATTATGGTGATGACAGAGCTGCTCGCCTGCAGTGGGCATGCTGAGCATAAGCCGGTGATGAGCAGTCAAAGCCTGAAAAAAACAAACAAATGAAGAAAGAACAAATGAATTGAAATCCTCAAAGCACAGAAAAACGCACTAATAAAATGAAAAACAAGAACCATCACACAGGCATATCCTAGCGGAATTAAATTTTTAAACCCTTATTCCTGGGGTTGATGCGACATCCTTTGCTTAGTCAGTTTGTTTGTGTTTTCATAAGGCATTAAAGATCCATAAAGTATGTTCGAAAATTTGTAGATTTTCTGGTATGTATGTGCATTCGATTTAGTGTGCAAATGGTTTGAAAAATGCAAAATCGAGCATCAAATTTAAGCTGGACTGCCCTTGGGGAAAAAATAACTAAAGTAAAGAAATACTTGTAAAAAGTAAACATAAATATTTGAAAAACAAGTAAAAGCGTGCTAAGATCGGCCGGAACGTATATTATATACCCTCCACCATAGATTGCATTTGTCGAGTTCTTTTCCCGATAACTCTTTTTGGACAAACAAAGGACAAAAGAAAAGAATTGTTATGGTGCGAATAATATGGACCATAATTGAATTGAATATTGAAGACCATAGTAGAAGTCATTGTGTAAAAATTGCGCCCTTTAGGAGAGAGATCGGTTTATATGGGAGCTGTATCAGGCTATAGACCGATTCGGACCATATTTGACATGTATGTTGAAAGTCATAGGAGAAGCCGTTGTACAAGATTTCAGTCAAATCGGATAATAATTACGCACTCTGGAGGCTCAAGAAGTCAAGATCCCAGATCGGTTTATATTGCAGCTATATCAGGTAATGTACCAATTTGAACCATTTTTGGCGCAGTTATTAGAAGTCATAATAAAACACCTCAAAATTTCAGCCAAACCGGATAAGAATTGTGCCCTCTAGTAGCCCAAGGAGTCAAGATCCAAGATCGGTTTATATGGCAGCTATATCAAAACATGGACCGATATAGTCCATTGCGGCTAGCTTTACTCCTTCGAAAGTTTGCGTGCTTTCGACAGACAGACGGACGGACATGGCTAGATCGACTTAAAATATCATGACGATCAAGATTGTATATACTTTATAGGGTCTTTGATGAATATTTCGAGGAGTCACAAACTGAATGACTAAATTAGTAACCCCCATCCTATCGTGGAGGACTTCTTTTTTATTTTATTACTTTTTAACTTCTCTCTCTAAAATGTTAGTCGCTAAATTATACATATATTGGATATTTTCCCCTCTGATGACGACATGCCGTTTAATATCCCCTTCAAATCAAAAAGTAACCATTATATTCAAATTTCGTGAGTAACATATGTTCGATTTTCGCTTTTGTTTTTTGCTATTTTAATGCACATGTCTGTTATATATATTGGTAATATCAGCCATTTTGAATTGTTAGTTTGTTTTTGACAGATAATAAGGATAGCCGTGTTTTGATGGGCTCTTCGATTTTTTACTATTCGAAAAATAGTTCTAAGAAACTGTATAAATTTTTGTATAAACAAAAAGCGCGTTTCAGAAATGTTTCGAAGATTGGAAAAATTGGTAAAAATATCTGAGGGCGATTACTTTGAAGGGGATAAGAGTTATTTATGAATAAATAAATAGTTTTTGAAAAAAAAATATTTTTTTTTTATTTTTTGATCAGACCTGACATGCTTTGTTGGGTCTCAGATCATTTCTTCGATGAGTTACATACGGAAGGACGATGTTAGTATTACTTTGAAGGGGACATGATAGTTACCGAATAAATTTAAAATAACGGTTATTTTTTGATCAGACCTCGTTTATACGGCCTTGTGGGGAGAGGATCTCTTGAATTCCGTCGCTGTGCAGGCTTGCATTTTCTTATGGTGTGTGTGTGTGTATTTAGCATACTCCTCTCACATTTTTCGATACGACATTTTGAAGCCTTTCATTCATTGTATGTTTTTGAGTGGCTTTGTGTGTGTGTGTGTAGGGACAAGAGTGTTTGTAAATTTAAACCCCTGCTAAAAACTCACCAGGCATAAAACCGCATTCAAAACGTTTACTCTATCATGTTCAGTGTTTTTGTGAGTTTGTTTTGGCTACACTAGAACTTTTTTTCGGTAGGTTTGTTTTTCTATGAGTTTCGGTGTGTTGGTTTTGAAACCCCATTTTTCAAACGAATATGCTTACCCTCCGTCTGCGTCAATGTTTCCAAAATGCTCTACGCTGGCTTATTTTGTGGCAAATGTAGTATGGAACCATTGTCGTTGTCAGATGCTTTCGGTGTTCACTTCCCAATTGCAGTTGTTTTCTCACATGAAAGTTTAGTTGCCACTCTTGAGTTTATGGATGTCATTGGCAAAAGTGTTTGGCTATGTTTTTGCACCAACCTTCCTCTGCAATAAATCATCAGCAGTAGCGGCTAGAAGACAGCTTTCAAATAACGACTTAAGGAAAGTGAAAGGAGTGTGCTTATAAAATCATCTACAACATTTAAACTAAAAATTATGATAGTGGATATAATTTTTTAGAAGTCAAATTTAAGTGGGAATTTAATCGACGACAATGTCAACAGACTTGTGGGGTCCTTCGAAGATAGTTGTCCTCTTCGACAAACTAAATCAGCCCAAGAAAAACCCTGAATGACCTGGGAGATTCGATAACCCATGTCCAAACTAATATACCGGAATCTTACAATAATGAGGTTGATCGAAGGCTTATCATAATGGAATTTATGGTAAAGGAAGCCTTGAGGAGCTTCCAGTGTTACTACAGAAGGAGGCCGACCATCTGGCCACTATTTTCGACCATCTGGCCAATATTTTCGGCCATCTGGCCACTATTTTCACAGCATTTCTAGGACTTGCATATACGCCGAAAGCCATAGCAGGAGGCAAGGGTGGTATTAATACCCAAGCCCGGTGAAGCGGCACCCAAGACCTAAAGACCTGTAAGTCTTACGTCCTTTCTACTCAAACCATGAAGCGTATTGTGGGTACCATGATAAAGAGTAGGACATCCAGTGAACTGCTTAAATGCAAACAGTATGCTCAGTATGTTCGGAGGAGACTGCCCTGCACGAAGTTGTTCATAAAATAGAAGAATACTTCGAAGAATACAAGACGTACACATTGGCGTTATGCGAGAGGGCTTTTAACAATGTGCGGACCGACACACTGATCCAATCCTTAGACTGGATAAACCATATGTTAAGGAACAGGTGGATAAGTTGTGGTTTCCATGACATCATAAAAGGGAGTATGTTGGTCAGGGCACTCCTATGGGTGACCACCATAAATATCCTATAACGGATGCTGACTGAGGAGGGATTTCAATCTGTCTGCTACACAGACGAGATTATAACACTTCCATAGGATAAGGATCCGAACCAGCTATGCAGAAGGGCCAAAAGGGTCTTGAAGATGACTTACGACTGAGCTTGATTTAGGGGTCTCAATGTAAACCAAGAGAAGACTGCATCTGCCTGTTCACGAGAAAGACGAAGGTATGCCAATTTGACGCACCTCGTTTCCTCATGAGAACGATTTTGATATCTGACAAGGTCAAATACCTAGGAGTGATCTCGGACAGGAATCTTAACTTGAAGTATCACATTCAGGAGCGTACTGAAAAGGGCTTGAATCCGAGGAACGTCCACTGGCTCTGGTGATTAGACCAATACTTACTTACGTCTCAGTAGTTTGGTGGACTGTAATGGATCCGATATACGTTTCATAGACATACAGATTAAGGCAGCCACTGCGGATATGAGACTTAAGGCGACGGGAGAATGGATTGAGGATATAAGCCGGTCATACAACCGCGGTATAACCAACGATAGGAAACCTGGAAGCAAGGGAAGGGATTTCAACCGGATACCTGAGTCGACATTTGAGGTCGAGTGCGAGGCACTGTTGCCATCGGTGCAGTCTTGGATTGACGGAACTCTGGTATTGCTATCAGGAAGATCATACTACACAGATAGGGAACAATACCATACATGAACCAACTTAGGGGACTGGTATGGAAAACAATTAGGAATTTTGTAATTAGCACGGAATTCCTAACTTGAAATTTTATTTTCGAGGTTCCTTGTTATTACTTACAGCGCACAACAAGCCGATTGCGGGCTTAGATGTACGCCCATAGTGGCATGGGGCGAATTAATATCCACACCCTCTTTTCAACCTAACCTAGCTAGAAACCTTCCAGGTTACCAACTCAGTTTTTCGACATCATAAGCATCACGGTATGGTGAACCTGTATCAGATAAAAGAAAATTATATTTTTGACGGTATGATGAACATCGCCTGCCAAATTTCTGTTTAATGTATGAACTTTTAGCTTGTAGAAGCTCAAGAAATTTCACCAAGATTGAGGAACAAATTGATTGTCATTTCGGCTATGTTGGGCTATAATACCACCATCATTCATTCGCTGCGATCTGTGCCTTGAATGCATAAAACTCTAAACAAAGTTTCTCTATACATAGGTATATCATCTAAAGGCCTAGTGCTTACGTACCTCTTGACCATTTTTGCATATGAATTCTCTTACCGAAAATCTCGCATATTCTTCCTCATAAACATCATGGCCACCAATAACCATCATCATTATTCCGATGAGCGACTAACTACACCATCATTGTCAGCAGCATTTATACCCATCACGTATGCATGAGACACTGATTCTATGTAGGGGTGTATGAGCTTATGTAAGGGTATTATGTTTCTTTTATTGTAAATATTTGCAAAACAATCACTTTATAGTCCTTTAGTTAGTGCTTTTAGTACATAAAACAATGTGTTTGAATTTTTTTTTTTTTGTATTCACTACCAAAAATAACAAAATATATGTGTGTAAGTGTCCTTTTTGTTGTTTTTTGCGAAAAAAAGAACAAAACATAGACAAAAACATCAACATACAAGAAATTCTATTTTGTATTGTTTTTCATAAACACAAATTCTCCACAACTCAACGCACACAACCACATACACACACGCACGAACTGTAGCATTTCCATGGACCAACAAAGGCACCCAACTCTGATTTCCATATGAATGAAAAGCAACCAGGATGCAAGTAGAAATGGGTTGCTTTGGTGCATGCCATTGTTGCCGGTACCCTGCTCATGTGTTTAATGCAACAAATTGTGGTTGTTATTTCTCATTTATTTCAAGTTTTATTATCACAACATGCAACATAAGCACACATGTGCATCCTCATACACCCATGCACAGATAAGCCCTGCAAACATTTTTGATCGCCAAACAATCTTCTGCGAATCTTCCAAAAGAAGGCTACGATCGTGGACGAGCTTGTCTAAGAGTTCTAGACGATTCCACCTTCGTGAGGAGTTGTGTGATCAAGACGATTCTTCTGGAAGAGTGGTCCGCGAATCTTCCATATGAGTTGCTAAAAAGTAAGTCATAAGAGTCTTGGAAGATCTTAAAATCTCACAAGAAACGGGTGGGCGAGCAACAAATGAGTGTTTTGAATGTTTAATAAAATGCTCTTCTAGAAGAGTTGCGCATTACTCGTCTGGACGAGTTTTGTAACTTTTATTGAATATTGCTTTAAAGGCTTGCGCGTTATTTGCTTAGAAGATCTAAAAACGCATATCAATATAAGTTGTTCATCAAAAACGTTATAACTACGAAAAAAAACTCAAGAAAAAATTTTATTAACTGTTATATTCGTTATAGAAGTACTAATCGTCATATAAGCCAAATGAGATTTCCGCTTGATATTATGGAAGTTGTCCACTCAAAACAAAAGATAGAATAACATAATTAAATACAAACCCTAAACCAGGCTTAAAAATAATAACAATCGCGAAAAATTAATCAGGTGATTAATAGGGCGAGTACAACACAATGGGTTGCGTAATAATCGGCGAAGAGTACAGTAATAATCGTCGTGAAGCTAAAATTTCCGCATACGAAATGGATTGCCCAATGATAACCTACAAGAGTGTTTCACGAGTGTATAACGCAATTAGATGTAAGAGAATCATCGCGACGATTTGCTGAAACTTCCGCACATACAATAAATTGTCTAATGATAACCTAGAACTGCGCTACCGATGATTATAACGCAATGGAGACAATCGTCGCGAAGAGTTGCTAAAACTTCCGCACTCGCAATTAATAGTCCAATGATATCGTAGAAGAGTGTTTCGCGACTACTACGGAAGAACAACTGCATAAAAATCTTCCAGAATTGTGTTTTATTCATCTCGGGGACGAACACTCTTCCAAAATTATGAAAAATGTTTGTAGGGAGTGCACATATCATCATTGTATGTGTATGCAGGCAGCCATGACTATCGGGTTTTCCGCGATGAAAAGCTGATGGCTACTTTATTTGGGGGGCGTTATTGCTGGGTATAGCATCTACCCACAAAAATATTTGTCGTTTCAATGTTTGCCTAAATATGTGTGGTTTGTAAGGTCTCTCTCCCTACCCAAAATGTCAGGAACAGCGACAACCGCACTGCTTCATAACCATTAACCACAGCGATCAGCAGAAAAGAATGAGTTGCATAACATATCCTAGAGTGCTTTTGACAGTTAAGCAAAATATATCGCATTGTTGCAGTAGCAACAGTTTTGCATTTTTTCTTCACTATCACAATGGTCACCCTATGCTGTAATGAATTCAATTAGAGACAATGTTATGTTGCCATCTTTCAATGCCAAAAGAAAAAACAAACGAATCACAATGTCAGTTGGTTCAACAAGCTGGCAAGCATAGAAAGGAGAAAATATGTCTGGTATAATTTTTGGATTCCAACCTCAAATCTTTTGATTAAAAGTAAAATTTAACAAAGACAAACACCTGTTACGCACCTCCGCACCTCCACGGCCCAGGCTCAAAATACTGAGTGAGAACATCTCTTGAATCCTTTTATTCCGTTGTCAATCTCGACATTTGTATATAAATGATACGACTGGTTCAAGGAAACCCTCGCTGCAAAATCTACACAAAAACAATGGGCAATTGAAAATTCTATCCTTTTCATAAGGGAATCCGAACTGCGAGTTGCAGGGCAACATCACTTAGTAAAATAGGTTTAAATGGATAAAATGTTGGTAATTATAGCTAACATTTAATAAAAGGATGGTCAGCGCTGAGAAATGTTTCCATGTTCTCGCCAGGATGTACCACTACAAATATATGTGAAGGATTTTAGTTTAATATTTCAAGCTGCTGAAACTCTGAGAATTTTTATTTTATGATGACTACCAAACCCCATTTATACCCCATGCGTTGCGTATAGACAACTCTGCGCCACCGCGGTCTTATATGATATAATTTTTTTCTTTGATCATTTCCATGTCTTCAAAATGTCTACTTGGATATTTTGAATATAATTTCCTTGCCTTTGCTAACTAAACGTAAAATATATGCCCATGAACATATTTAGTTCCCATACAATTAAATTTCAAAAACTTCAAATTCAAAGAAGCCCTTAAACTCATACTTTTGTCTGGCTCTAAACTTGCCATTTCACTTCTTGTCCCACCAATGACCAAGAAAACTTTACACAAAGATGAAGCAGGAATTATGGATTCATGGAATTGCTTCTGATACTTCTGCCAATAAAAAGAGGATTGGGCAAAGAAGAGAAAACTGTAATAAAGGCTCCAACAGATTTCATTGGGAAGAGTAGATACAGTTGCAAAGAGGTTGGCTCAAAAAAAGTTTCGTGGAACTCTAGCTTTGCCAATGTCAAGGAGAAATGTTATAATTCCATTACTGGTTGGCTTCGCTGTTGCCTGTAAATTAACTCAAGCCCTTTGTTGGTAGCTAAGATGGCCAGAAAAGCATTGAATAGCTGCCTCAAATATAATTTAATAAAAAGAATTCAAAAGGCAAGACTTTCTTGCAACTTGAATCATATTTAAGAGAGAGAGAGAGGGAGAAAGAACTGAAATGAAAACATTCAAGCATCATCGTAAGTTTCCCCTTTCTGATGAGGTAACTTTGAAGAATTTAACGACTGATGATGATGGTAATAAGTAATTGTGGAAACTCTTAAGAATATTTGGGAAAGTTTAAATATTAAAAAAAAAACTATAAGTGGCATTAAGATACCACAATTGGAGTTTAATTTCTCCAACATCTTGTCAATGTCTTCGATAATGGATTTTGCTCTTAACACATGATTCCAACTGTAAGCTAATACCCTTGGCCATAGGTTGATAATTCATTATAATGCCCAAATACGTGCATGTTTTTTTTTTTTTGTGATAATGAATATGGATATTTGATCGTCTGGGATTTCATGTCTATGGCATATCGATGCGAACGTTCGTTCCACCCATGGCTTTGATTAGTTTTCATTTGCAGCTATGCAATGACATTTTGATGATTCCATATGCTCCGATGTCGCTTTGGCTTTCAATCTACCATACATTCATGAATAGGCATGCTGTTCCGAAATACTCGTATTCGTATTTGCCTCAATATGGGGATGACAATTTATGAAAACTTTGTCGTCACGAAACTGTTACAGTATCTGGCTGCCATGTTGACCAAAGACGGGCTGCACTTGGCCATATCGCATTTCTCGGCGAAAGTTCGATGCTGCTGTTGCCTTTTCCATGATTTTTCCATTCACTACCGCCATTAGCTCAAACTGTCTTAATGATTTAATAACAATTTTTGGGTGAGGCTGTTTCAATGCCCAAGAAAGTGTACATAATTGTAATAAACTCTTGTAGAACCACATGCTTTATGGTTGATTTGTTTAGAAATGTCGTATTTGTCGATGAGATTATATTATTATTATGAAGATAATCTGCCCCAAAGCCACACACGCATACACATTCCCATGCACACAAATTTATGTATATCATAGAGGCCCTACCTAAGAATACTCCGTATTCTGCAGTGAGGTGATTAAAAGTGTGTGTTATTGCATTGCTTCCTCTCCTTTTTTCGTAGCACACGAATGAGGAAAAAACGAGCTAACAAAACAAACATTACGTTGTAAGGTGTTGAAACGGCATTTAACAGAAGATTTCTCCTTTCGTGTGGAAGTGTGTAAACCAAGTCAGTTAATGGGCTTTTCATGCGTTTCTTTGGAAAACAGCCATCAGTCACTACAGTCTTTGCACATACTTGTGTGTTGGTACTCCAATTGTGCAGTTGAGCCTATTGAAATAGCACTAGTGAAGCAGACATTTTTTTGGAGGGTGTCCGATTTCGAATGAAGAAATGGAATTTTCTGTTCTGTAATGATGCATGATGCAGTAATCGCTCTGTCATTCTATTTACAATAAACCGACAACTTGACCTAAGACCGTATAAATGTACAACACTTTTCTTGGGTGTAAAGAAGGGAGTTGGTTAGATAGTTGAAAATCTGTAGCGCGCAGTTTTTATCAGCATTAGATGCTATTTTTCGAACGTCGACTGCGAATTGGTTATAACTTTCAACATACAAGTATGGTGTTCTAAAACCAGTAAGGATGGGATTAATTTGGACAAAGCTAACTCTTTGATACCCTGCACCACATTGGCTAATGCGGGCTAAGCCGTCGAAGTTAAACTTTTTTAAAATTTGAAATTAGGAATCTCGACATAAATCCGTACATATTGTTTGAATCGTGGTGGAAATCGCTGTACAAATCTTTGGGAAGATCTGTTAATAAATGCGCTTGCTCCAGAAGTGAGAATTGGAATTGAAATAAGAGAAACTTTCCTGCCAGGTTTTGTGGCGATCGGTTAACAAATGACCAAATTAGTGCAATATTAGTAAAATAGGACGAAAATATATGTGAAAGCTATATATAAATCTAAACCGATTTCGACTAAAAAGGATATACAAAATAAAAGTTATTAAAGGAAACTTAGTGCTCTGGAAGAGAAAATCGGGTGAACATATATACGGCAGCTAATCTAATTCTGAACCGATATCTATGAAATCTATGAAATATTTCTCCAATAATCTCAAGAATCGGAAGAGAGTACTTCATGCCACTTTTGGTGGAGATCGGTTGACAATTGACCTCATTATTGCACTATTACTCACAAACGATAACACATATATGGGAGCTTTATTTAAATCTGAACAGATTTCTTCTCATTTCAAAGGCTTCGTCTCCAGGAAAAACAAAACGCTGCGCTAAATTTGAAGATAAGTGGATGAACATTGAGATGTGAACATTAACATGGAGCGACAGACAGACGGTCCAAGCGAATCAGAAGGTGATTCTGTGTCGATCCATATACTCATCACGCTCTCTTCTTTCCGGGTGTTACAAACAAATGGACTTGTAATAACGTATATATAGTAGTATAAAGGGTACAAATACTCAATGCAAAGCCAGATTCAAAGTCAAGCCGAACTTAGAACGACACCATGTGATGCACTGATTCTGCACTAAATGCTTCTCCTATTCGCTTTGAGTAAAAGGAAATGCTACACCTAATGACTCCCATATTCCCTTTTAGTATAAGGAAATGCTTTCCTACAGGCGACAAGTAAACTTCTTTTGTGAAAAATATTGGGGGTTTGTTACGATGAAAGCACATGATTTTTTATGATAAATTCATGCAAGAATTTGTGACAAATACACATTTTTTTACCCATATAATAACTTTCATTCTTGATGAATAACATTTTTATTCAGGGTTTCAACTGGCTTTTTTTCGTAAAAAAAGTCGCAATGTTTTTCAATAAAGAGTTTGAAAAGTTTATTTATGGTTAATGAATTATTTTTTTGTGTGCGGTTATAATACAAACTTAATTTTTTTTTATTCATTAGATTTTTGCCTTCTTATATAACCGAGCTGCTCAACATATTGACTACTCTTCAAAAAGCAATGATCGCTTAAATACTCACACTTTTTCTCTCTCTCTCTCTTGTAGGAGAGACACAAGGCATTAAGTATTGGTTTGGTAAAAGAAATATCGTTTGCGGCTACCGTAATATTTTTGACATTAAAGAACATTTGATTGTACAATAAAAGAAAAAAAAAACCTTTGCCGTTACTTATGTTCAATAATTCTACATTTATCGCTAACGTTTGATATGTTGGAGCGAAACCTTAAACAGGTACAATAAAAATAAGAGTGATTTTTTTTGTCATAAATACGCTCCAAACCTTTTATTTTTATTTTGTGTGCCTTACAAATCACCTGTTGCTGTATGCTCTTTATTACCACACTACTGCTGAATCAGCTGCACAGCTGCGTCAGCAACACATAGTCCGACACAAACTTATAAAGCGGCTGACAGAGTTTGTCTTGAATACACACAAACATTCATATTCGTATGCTTGCTCTGACATTTTGTTTGATCTGCTGTTCGTTCGTGCACACCCCCTTGGCATTGGTGGATGGATGCCTTTTGGTTTCTTTGTGAGGTTTGAAAAAAGTATTTCATTAAGTTTTACGCATGATTTCACCTGGTATTGAGAAAAATAAGAGAAGCCACACCAATACATCTTACAACTATTACAAAGGTGAGTGAATTTAAGTATGCGTGTGTGGGTATATAATATAAAATACCAAGTCAGAGATTTGACTTTGTGTATTGTTGTAATACACCTCTCAGGGGATATTTAATTCTATTATGAGAGGAGGTAACAAAACTCTTACATATTAAAAAAAAAAGTGACCCCCAAATTAAGGAAAAATGAACTAAATGATGGTAAAATTGGACAAGATTTACAAAATGTTGGTCTATCTATACTTTAGGAAAGTTAAAAGGTAATATATATATATTTGAATAAAGCGGAATATTTCTCCAATATTATTTATTTATCCCTTAATGTGCTGATGGTTTCCAACGTTTGTAGTAAGGATAGAATATACTCAAATATATTTTACTTGCATTAAGGAGTACATCTTTTCTATTTTCGGGAATACTTACGTAAAAGATTTTAATAATCCATAAGAATGCAAATAATCCATAAAATGTAAATTTGTCCATGAACATTTCATTAAGAAACAGGGTCAACTTCTCACATATCAATGAGAGCAGTCCGATTCAAGTTTAAGCTCAATAAAAGGGCTTTTTATAGCCAAGTCCAAACGACGTGCCGCTGTGCGACACCTCCTTTTTGAGATTTTTTTCATGGCATAGTACCTCACAAAAGTCGCCAGCATTAGGAGGGTATAACCACCGCTGAAAATTTTATGATGGTCTCGCCTGAACCCAGGCGTTCAGCGTCATAGGCGGATATGCTAACTTCAGCGCTAACGGTGGCCTCCATTGGGTTAAAAAAAAAAAAAAAAAACGTTTGAAAATTTTAATGAGAACAAACTAATTTGTTCACTTGGTTTTGCTTTTATTCTAACCGCGTAAAGTGAAATAAAATTTTTATACCATATGGGGGTAAATTTTTTCTAGAAAATAAGATACTCCTTGTTTTTAGTGTACGTGGTCGTTTGATTATGCGTATACAGAAATTCACGCGCACTTATCTGTATAAAGTCCAGAGTAGGAAATCTTAAAAATAAGACTTAACTTTCTCTCTGTTGTCGGTAAATTGTATGTCACATCAATATTGAGACTTAAAGGAACCTTATTCCCTAGTAGGTTTTGAATTGCTGGACTATTTTTAAATGATTGACTAAATGAACTACTAACTGACTAAATCAACAGCTAAAGCAATTTAAAGAACATAACTATTTAACTTGACTTCCTAAACAAACAGTTAAAGCTATTCAAAGCAAGCCTAGCAATATGAATCAAAATTAATTTCTTAACTATCGTTAATCAGATATATTAAATTTTTCTTGTTTTAAACTTGCTCTTTTTCGACTTGCAAATACACAGGAAACAGTAAAAGCAAAAAAGTTTAAAACTTGTATTAATCATGTCCTCCGTACATTTATTTCAAATGGCCGGATCTGGTTAATATTAGGCGTCTACATCGTGAGGTCTTATAGAAGTCACAAGTTTGTTTTTTTTTAACGCTTTACCTGTTTGCTTAAGAAGTCAAGTAAACTTATTTTGTTTTTGGCTTTTGCTGTTGCTGTTGCTTATTTATTTTTCATAGTCACATCCTTAGTAATCAGTTTGCTTTTTTGTTTTAGACTGAAAAAAGTGCAAGCATAGTTAATTGTTCTGTGCTGTTACTATTTTGAAGTCAGCAATTCAAACCCTGTTCCCAAGGAATGCTACAGTTGTGGGCAAAGTTATATTAAAGGAATCTATTGCGGGATAGACGTTTGAGCAGCTTCCCCTCACGACTTTTCAATTTAATTGTGTTGTGGGTATGGTTCCTTGGCAATTAGTGGCTCTTTGGTGGTGTTGCTGGTCCGTCTCATTAATTGTTTTCTGATTTACATTGCGTTGATTTTAATGTTTCAAGATAAAAGCCAAAATTAATCATGTTCAAACAATCGTGAAACTGGGAAATTTCTCGCTGGTAATCAAATTAAATGTTTGGCATATCCATTAGAAATTAACATTCCAAATCAGTGTTTAATCTTCCATTCCTTGCTTGATGGCAATTAAAGTGTTCAGCCACGGTCCCTCTCGTCCCCCAGTCATTCGATGAGTGGTGTGTTGGTTGCTTGGTTTGCGGTGAAGTGGCGGCAATCGGTCGGGACACACAAAGCTCAACATCACACCAATCAACGGTTTCTGCGCTTTCAATTGTCTTTTATGTGTTTTTCACTTAAATGCCACTTGTCTCTACTTCACCCTTGCAGTAAAAAAATACTCTCCTTCCTGCAGGGGTTCCCTAAAGAAAATTGATGTGCATTACTTCCCCTGCTGTTTTGTTCCTTTCTCATTCATGGTTTTTGTTGTTTCTCGTTTATCATTTTGCTTCTTTGCACACACAAACGCTCACAAATGCCGAAAAGTGGTTCTCGATTTGACTTTTAAAAGTGTACAAGTGTCAGTTTTAAATACATTTTGTTTTTATGCTTCATGAAATTAACCTGATGTTGCAGCAGGCAACAACACAACAGCACTGCCAAGCAACACATGGAGCCGACGTCAGCGATGGTGCTGATGAAAATAGCTCTGACGATGATATCCCTGCTGTTTGCATGAATGTGTGTTTGTATGAGTGCGGCTTCATATCAGTTGGGTGATGTATGTGTACGGCTAGCAGTGACATCTGGTCGTTAATGCATTTTCTTGTGCTCTGCTTTCAGTTCACCGCTTTTCTTCTTTTCTTTTCCCTTTTATTCCTCCGACATACGATGGGGGTAAACTATTTTCGACATTCCGTTTGTAACGCAATTCTTATCCGATTTGGCTGAAATTTCGAGTGAAGTGAAGTTTTTTTCGGACTTCGAAAGACTGAACCGATTTGGCAGTTCATAACCTGATATAGCTGTCATATAAACCGATCTTCTAAATTGACTTCTTGAGCCTCTAGAGGGCGCAGTTCTTATCCAATTTGGCTGAAATTTTGCATGAGGTGTTTTTTCTGACTTCCATTGCCTGTGCCAAGAATGGTCTAAATCGGTTCATAACCTTATAAAAATGCCATAAAAACCGCTCATTAGATTTGACTTCTTGAACCTATAGGCGGCGCAATTATTTGGCTGAAATTTTAAACGTGGAATTTTTTATGACTTTTAGGAGGCATGAGCAGAGCGTTCCATCTGTATCTGTAGATCTATCTTCTATGTGTTTGAAAAAGTCATTCAAAGAACGTGTCAAAAGCGATCCATGGTGGAGGGCTTATAAGATTCGGCCTGGCTGAACTTAACGCGCTTTTGCTTGCTGTAGCTACCTCCATTCTCTCCCTTTAGATATCTGTGTTAGTCGTTTTCACAACAGCTTTAATCCGGTTGTTGTTGCCTCTTTTCGTGTTGCAAGCATTTTTCTCTTTGTTTTTTCTTCTTCTGAGTTGATATGGCATCTCTCTCGGTTTTAACCCAGGACTGTGTGTATATGTAAGGATGTGCACTCGAAGTTCCGTTTGTTGCAGACAATTTGATTTCAATGTCGTCACAAAATCATTTTTCAAAGCTCTTGAACATGAAATTCTTTGGCAGTTTTGAAAATGAAAATTGCCACTGACATGGTGTTTTCACTGAACTGAAGACAACAAAAGGGGCAAGAGAAAAAAAGCAAAAAAATATATTTATTGTCATTAAAGTGTGAACATTGTATTAAAGGTGGGCAGGTGAAATTATAATCACAGCATGATATAAGATCAAGAAACATTTACTTTGTTCGGCCAAGCAGTCAGTAGATTTGGAATACTAACATCGAAACACATGGGCTGCCTGTAATAGTCGTAACAAAGTTCACCTCTAGTTAGGTCTCCAGACGCTTTGTGTATTATGCACATTCCGCATTAAAAGTTCAACTTACCTTTGGTCCGTTAATGTGCAACTCCAATCTCAATTTCTACTTCATTGCTGTGGTTATTTTCTTGGTTTAATTCCACTTTATACTCCACTTGTATCCATATTTGAGATCTTTTATTTAAAACCTTTCACCTTAAATGTAATAGTAATACTACAGAATGACAAGATTCTGTTGGTCAGCGGTTTTATACAGGGTGGGTGACACGAACTGTTACCAATTTCACACACGTATATCTGCCAAACAAGGCAGCTCCATGATATTTGTTTCATTGACAGCCCATTATATTTTTCACAAAAGCAGTTGCTTCTTTTTAAAAGAAATTTATTTGTGATGGAGTTCAAGCGTAATAATGTGATTGCGTTATATTTGACCGGCTATTGTTGGCGATCCCAAGCACCGTAAAATGAACAAAATGTTTGCGTATCGCCCCAAAAATCGTTATAAAATACTGTTATCGTTGCCGAACGCCATCGCAGTGGTAAAAAAACTACAAAAGCCTGAAATGGTTCGGCTAATGAGACTTTGAGACTTGACTTCAACGAAATCCACGCTTCAAATGGCTAGTTTAGGTTTAAGTAGCAGTCCGCCATTAGACCCACTTTTCGTCCATTGTGATACCACAGGAACAGAAGAAGGAAGGTGCTTTCTAGTTCCTACCGTTGAACCATCCAGATCGCTTTAAAAAGCCCGAAACTTGCGAATGTTCACATCCGCTAAATCAGACAGGTTCTCAAAGAAATGAGAATCTAAAGTGGAACTCCTTCTGACTGCTAGTGCTGGACACACACAGAAGGTGTTCTATATATCAAATGGCCAAATATCTGAAAATATCTGCTGATAGGAAGAAGTATAAACGAGAATAAGGTAAACCTGACAAGTTCCAGAAGATACACTATTCTCAATTAACCGATCGCACATACCATAATTTAAGTCTGCAAGCGGCTACCCGGCTTTCCAATAATTTTCATCAAGCCTGGCGGAAAAGTAAATGCGACTTTTAATCGGGAAAACATTTTAAAAGCTGCTCTGGCAAACATTTCGGCCGTAGATCATTGACGAACGAACATGACTCGGCACTATCACATAAAGCACTTCTACACCAAGAATGGCCAAAAAGTCATGTTCCGCTGTGGCTATCCAGTTCGCTAGATTCCAGTCGGACATTTTTTATTTGGGCCATTTAAAAGTGTGAGGTAAGGACTAAAAAATATGCCAGTATGGCTGTGCTGAAGTAGGCCATTGTACAGGAATGACTGCCGTGCAACTGACCAACTCGGGTTTTGATCGATTACTTCCTAACCTTTTTGTCATTTGTATTGAACTGGTTCGTCTCAGCTGCCCTGTAGACCAACATTACGATTTGGCTGGCTTTGTGACATTATGTGAATTGGGTTTAGAACTGTGTGAAGTATGGTCAAAATCGGTCCATTACCTGGAATAACTGTCATATAAACCTATCTTCAGATTTTACTTTGATATTTTGCACGTAATGTCCTACTATGACTTTCAATACCCATGCCAAGTATTATCTAAAGCGCTCTATAACCATATATAACACCCATATAAACCAATTCACCTATTTGATTTCTTGGGCCTTTATAGGGCGCAATAATCGGGGATTATCATTGGGGACTGAGCCATATCGGTTCAAATTTGGATATCTCCGAATTTGACACCTTGAGCCCTTGCAATCCGCAATTTTATCCGATTTCTCCGCAATTTTAAATGTAATGTTCTGTCACGACTTTCAGCACTTTGAAGTCACAATTTTTGTCCAATTTGGCTGAAATTTTGCACCTAGGGTTCTATTGTAGCTTCCAACGTCCGTGCTTAGTATGGTACAATCCCAAGAAGCTACATTTTATGACTGAATTGGCATATATGTTTCGCATAGAATACACATATGCCCTTCAACTAAGTTCGTTCGAGTACATTTTTAGTACAACCCATGGTAGTGGGTTCCCAAGATTTGGTCAGGCCCAACTTTTGTAGCTGTTTTAATTCTATTTATATGCTAACATGTATGAATAATTTATAAAACATTTTAGCTGCATGGATTGTTTTTTTTCTAATGCTTCAAATGATATGCCAATTAAATTCATTTTATGCTTCCATTGAAAATCCGTTTTTTTATACCCACCAAAGTATGATTGGAAGAATATTCATTTAGTCATTCCGTTTGCATCGAAATACCTACAGCCTTCAAAAATTGGCATGTATACCTGAAATTTGGCACAGATACGGTTTTTTGATGCACGCTGGTTAAGTTCTTGAACGGACCATATTTGAATATAGCTGCTATATAGACCGATTTTCCGATAAAGGGTCTAATACCCATAAAAACTTTATTTTTCATCCGATTTTGCTGTAATTTAAAACAGTGAGTAGTTTAAGGCTTCCCGACAACTGACCCAAATATGGTTCAGATCGGACTATATTTAGATATATCTCCCGATAAAGGGTCTTTATTTATTACCCGATTTCGCTGAAATTAGCAACAATGGGTTATTTTAAGCCTCCCGACATCTGACTTAAATATGGATTAGATCGGTCCATATATAGATATAGCTGCCATATAGAGCGATCTCCCGATTAAGGGTCTGAAGGCCATAAAAGCTTTATTTATTACCCGATTTCGCTGAAATTTGCAACAATGGGTTATTTTAAGCCTCCCGACATCTGTGGTTCAAATGTGGTTCAGATCGGACTATATTTAGATATAGCTGTCATATAGACCGATCTCCCGATAAAGGGTCCGAAGGCCATAAAAGCTTTACTTGTTATCCGAATTCGCTGAAATTTGGAATAGTGCGCAGTTTTAAGCCTCCCAACGTCCGACCCAAATATGGTACAAATCGGACTATATTTAGATATAGCTGACATATAGACCGATTTGCCGATAAAGGGTCTAATGCCCATAAAAGCTTTATTTTTTATGCGATTTCGCTGAAATTTCAAACAGTGCGTAATTTTAAACCTCCTAATATTTGACGTTAATATGGTTCAGATCGGACTTTATTTAAATATAGCTGCCATATGTTCCGATCTGCCGATAAGGCGACTGAAGCCCATAAAAGCTTTATTTTTCATTCGATTTCGCTGAAATTGGAATCAGTGAGTAGTTTAAGGCCACCCGCCATCCGACCCTAATATTGTAAGAATCGGACTGTATTTTGATATAGCTGTCATATAAACCGATATGCCGGTTATGGGTCTGAAGCTAATAAAAGCTTTATTAGACCACTCAATGTCCATGCCGAATTTGGTTGTATAAGTTATCCACCGGATAGTGACGAAAGAGGGTTAGCATATATACCCGAGGTGGTGGGTATCCAAAGTTCGGCCCGGCCGAACCTAAGGTTTTTTTCTTGTTTTTGTTAATTATATCAATTTATGACTCAATCGCGTATGATACTAAATTCTCGCATGCAATAAAAAGTTCACCGAAAAATATATATTTTACTACAGTTTAATGTTTTTATCCACTTCACTTATAATAGTTTTATTGCAGAATCGTAATAGTGTTAATTGTCTTTAACGTATTTACACATTAGCCAAATTACAAAGGCCAATTGTTCGTTATTAACTATAACAAATAGTTTTTATAATGGCATTCTATTTTATTTTTCTGCTTCTTGCAAATTAAAATCATATCAACAAACGTAAAAACCATTTGAAAATGAATACTTTTCACTTTCTACTTCACAGCTTTTGCAAGTTAAACGAGAGATTTAAATTGAGATTGACCTATTTCCATTCAAGATGCTAATATTTTGGCTGACTAACTAGTATGAATGTCGATAATTTCACTTTTAATGAATGAGTCATGCTGCTAAAACCGTACCTGTTTAGTCCAAAGCGGAAGCCAAAAATGCAAATTATTGTTGTGAAATTCTCGAGCGCATTAGCAGTAACGCATTTCTGATTGATATGCCTATTAAAATGGTAGCAATAAGAAAATTGCGTATGGTGCATTTTACATTTTTATACCAAACAACAAAGCTGGGGCAATTTTAAATTGATTTTTCCATTTGTAACTTTCTGACTATGGCATGGCGTTGGTACGATTCAAGTTTTCTTTATAAAACTATGCACAGTTATCTTAGAACCAAATCGGTATTTGTTATCGTTTCCATTTTAGTCTTATGTTTCGACTAAATCAAATCAAAGTTAAAATATAAATGTATCTGTGTCCTTTCGGGCCCTAAGAAGACTGCATAGCACCATCTTTCTTTCTCTCTGTCTCTCTTTCTCACTCTAGCTAAATCGTAATTAGTTGCCATATTACATTTGCACCATCACAATTTAAAGTAAATCTCTTCAAGCTTCAGCAGCAGTGGACAAATGTTGCACTTTTTTAACTTAATTGAAATTGGCCCAGTTGAAGAGGAAATGGAATGACTTTGCTAGAGGACCACTAGAATATGCAAGATATGAAGAGAGCTGTTCTCCCTCCGTTTGCCTGTATCGCTTTTTATCTATTTTTATACAGGGGGGGGGGGGGAAGTGAAGGGTTTGCTTTGTTGCTCATCAAGCTACTAAGTGACATGTTGCGTCCTCTTGGAAGTATGAATGGGCCCTCTCTATCTCTCTAACTCACTGTCTGTCACTTGTCATAAGGAGAGGAGCACTGCCAAGTTGATGATTCGCTCAAAGGAAAGCATTAAAAACAAATAACCATACGCCACAGTATGCATATCGTATACATAGTATGTGTTTATTTGTGAGTGTGTGTGTGTGTATGTGCGCGAACGAGCTTCTGTGGATACCAAACAAAATAATTACACAATGTCCTTGTTGAAAGTGGTGGTGGCCTCATAGCGAATGATAAAGTATGTGCGGCCATGTGGGGGAAGGGATTGCAATGACAGAGGTAGCACCAGACACTTGCCATGTGGCATGTGTATGGCAGTCTGGCATATGGGCAGCCGCCACACACAGCATTAGCAAGAGTGGCTGCGGCACAAAGAACAGTCATGGAACACCGGCTACAAGTCAGCACTCGGCTGGGCCAAAAGCAGCAAGTGGTTGTTGCAGTTGAAAGTCGGCTGGTTAATTGAGCAAAAGTATGAGTGGGCTAACACAGGCACAGGCAGACAATGGGAATACATGAGCGGACCGACAAACATTCAGACATTGGATACATGTGATTTTGTTTTATTCTTCTGAGGCTGCAGCACTCATTAAATAAATGTAATAGCATCTAGATTTTCTGCAAGCATCAGTACGAGTGTAGTCGATGACACACTATGAGTCAGAGTTGTATAAAATGATGGCAAGCAAACTTTTACTTGAATTCTTCAGTCCATTTTCTCAATACTTTCACAATATCATAGCAAACAATTTTCCAGCTTTTTTTCCGAATTTGTTGTCATCGCCTCCAGAGAAAATGATATACGCTTAAAAGAAAGAAGTTATATCTCCTTTACTATCAAATGCTGTTAGGGTGATTTCTATAATGGAATAGAGCATTGCATTGGACATAAACTCCCTGTATTGCTTGTTTACACGATTCTCACTTTATACATAGTAAAGAACATACATTTTTCACTGAAAAAAGTTTTATTGTGTTTGTTTTTTGTTTTAATGATAATGACCGCAGCGTAGAGGTTGGCAGGATCGGCGCTGATCGTCTGGGCCCAAATCTTGGCATTAACATCAGAATAATTACTCAGCGGTGGTTATCCCCTCTTTAGTGCTGCTGTAAAGTATTTTGCCAAGAAAAAATTTTCTATAAAGAGTTGTGAACCAGCAGAACCCCGTTTGGCCTTTGCTAGAAGAAGGTACCTTATCATTAGTCTGAATCGGAAAGCACCCTTTTATATGCGACAAGTTTCCTCGCAGTTTCGTAATATGCACTTCTGAGGCTTCATTAAACCCTGATCTTGGTTCATTACTCAAAATCTCTTTGCTACGGCGCATATTTCAGAGATATGTACTTAGCATGAGGGGTTCACTCGTATTAAGGGACAAAATACTTCCCCTTTGCAGTGAGGCTTAGGTAACTGGATCGGCCTTGGATCATTTTTGGCATAGTGTTACTCACACTCCACAAATCAGCAGCTACAAACAACAAAGGACTAAAACTGTGAATTGTTCTATACACCGTACTCGGTCATTTATGTCCCTACATCGTCATTCCGTTTGTAACATCTCGGAGTATGTGTCTGAAACCTATAATTGGATCTAAGACTGTATGTCCGTCGGTCTGTCAAATGTCTTGTAAAATCTTTAATGTGTATTATCAGCAGCTCCCATCTCACGAATATCGGCATATGACTTCTTGAGCCCAGAGAGAGCGACCTCCCGATTTAACATGTTAAGCCTTTACAGAACGTTATTTTTATCGGATCACGAAACAGTTCATAACCTGGTATATGTATGCAGCTCCAATATAACCCATATCCCGATTTGACTTTTATCTCTACCTGGAAAGCAAAATTATATTTCGAAAGTGCTGAGATTTGTCATGTTGAGTTCTGTTATGACTTCCAACATCACTGCAGCGAAATGCTCCGCCATAGGCAAGGTTAGGTTAAGGGACACGCGTTTGGCAACCGCAGTTGTCAACCGCTTCACTCGGAGACCTCTGGTCCATTACGTTCGTCCTAGAAAGAAAAAAAAAAATTAGGAAGGAAGAAAGAAACGAAAGCCATTAGAAAAATGTGAATAGACACTAAAAAGCCAGCATTGAGACCGAAAGATGTCTCGTCGATTAGAGGGCCGCCATGGCAGACTCTTTCAGAATTCCACAATGACTCGGGTGTAGATAGAATGTAGAGAACTTAGTAAAGAGAGAAGGTTTTCATTCATAATCCCCTACATGACGACACTGCACCCATCCAGATGTCTATGGGACTCCATAATTACTAGGAATTCAACAAAAACCTCTACCAAAGAATGACGGGAGCCCCCAGCACAAAGCAACTTCCCCGGAAAGACAACCTCCAGGTCGCCATCGAAGAAAGATCGGCTCTGCACATAGTCCGTCGCATCGCCAAAGTCACCTAGTCGTCCCAAGCCAACTGCCTTCTGCAGAACGAAGATCGCCATGTCCCTGACTCCCTCAATCTGAGATTAGTATTCTACGCCGCGTATTTCAAGCACAAGTGGATATGTATCGCATTCTGCGCTGCTCTTGGAACATTCCTCACCGCCCCCAATATCAGCACTGGCGTAATACCCTGCGAATACACACCTTCTCGAGAGCTCGGTGTCTCCCCAGGCACCTATTGGTGAGTATCGGTTGAACCACAGCTGTGTATATCCAGTGGACGGTATTCGACCTGAGTCTACAACTCCTGCTCAACGAGTTGCAACATGGGTTGAGTGCATTTAGCTCCGGTTTGACTCTCTACTTAACGTTTCTTCTTCAGTTCTGATTCTGGTCCATTTCAACTGATGAGCTGAATTTTAATTATATCTCAAGAGTTTGGTTTTGTTTTGTGGCCTTTTTTAATTACTAAATGCAACGACAACAACGGAACACGGAAGCTTTGTTTTTATCAGTTTGGAGAATCACCTAACCCACCACCTACAACAACAACAACAACTGTAATGGCAAGAACTTAATCACACTCTCATAGTAATAAAAATAATAATAAAGTCGACCAAAGAGTTGACACATTTCGTGGAGAAATGTTAAAGTTAGGTGAGAATGCGAGAACCGGATGCAATCAGTGGCAAATGTTTGCGAGTAACTCTTTTGTACGGGGTTGGGGGCATCCATGTGTGCGTGATTCCGTAAGAGCATCACAAGAATCTAGTCCTGTGGCTATGGAAAAGCAACATTAAAATCTGTCAACGGCACGTTTTTATATCCAACACAAAAGGAATACCTTCACATAGATGCGATTATGAAGAAAAACGCCATCATTGCGGATAAGGAAGTAGCCGAGACAAAGAAAATATTAAACAAATTTCTTTAACATAACATTTCTAGGATGCCCCTTGATTGTGGAAATTCTGGAGAAACTGATGTGTCAGCGCGCCTTGGTGTGAGTTAGAACGAAGAACGCGAGGTGTTTGACATTCATGCCGCTATTAAAACAACTTTAATGCCTAAAGGTGCTGATGTGTTTAATTCAAAACTAAAATCAGCAGCAACAATTTCATTTGCTCATTGCTAGGCATGGGTGTGCACCAATCCACCCATACATCTGCCGGGCTTTGTCGCACAGTGTTGACTTTTAGTGTATTCATTGGACACAAATAGTTAGAGTTAACATAGAGCTTTAAAATTTTGCGCAGAGATATATCTAAGTGTAATATAGAAAAAAGTGGAGTATGGTCCAAATCGGTCTATAGCCTGATATAGCTCTCATATAATCCGATCTCCCGGTTTAAATTCTTGAGCCTCCAGAGGTCGCAATTATTACCCGATTTGCCTGAAAATTTGCATGATGACATCTGTAACGAGACTCAACAACTACCACAAGTATAGTTTAAATCGGTCTATATATGATATATCTTCCTTCTAAGCCGATCTCCCCATTTAACTACTTGAGCCTCCACAGGGTGCAATTACTATCCGATTTGAATGAAATTCGTTTTCGTCCATTGTAATACCACGGAACATAAGAAGAAAGATGCCTCCTACCGTTGAACCATCCAGATCACTTTAAAGCCCAATAACTTGCAAATGTTAATGTCCGCTAAATCAGACAGGTTCTCAAAGAAATGAGAACATAAAGTTGAACTCCTTCTGACTGCTGCTGCGGGACACACACACAGAAGGTGTTCTACAGTCTTTTCTTCCCCGATGTCCCTACAGCTTCTGCAAAAGTCGTTGCTGACAACCTTCAGTCTGTCAGCATGTTTTCCGATTAGACAGTGACCTGTCATGACGGACAGCATAACTGAGACATCTGTTCTAGCCAATGACAGCAAAGCAGTTGACCTCTGCAAGTCTAGATTAGGCCACATAGTTTTGGAATGCTCACTGCCCCCTCTTTGTGACCATCTATCATTTCTTGTCCTTCGAGCCTGGTCCTGAAAACTTAGCTTACATGTCGCTAGAGGCATACCCACAGATTCCAGTGTCCCTCGAATGTTTATGGTAGTTCCTAGTCTCACAAGTTCATCCGCTTTACATTTTCCTGGGAAATCTCTGTGGCCCGGCATCCAAAATAGGTGAATTTTGAACTGTTCAGACATCTCGTTGAGAGATCTGCGACTGCCGAGGGTGGTTTTTGTGTTCAGAAATACGTTCTCCAGGGATTTAATGGCTGCCTGCCGTCTGAGAAGATATTTATGCCAATCGTCGTAAGTATGAAAGGGTACATAAAGGAAAATTTAGAATAATCGTGTGGGAAAAGGGAGCGGCGCAGGGGAAACAATTTTTGCTCAATTTGGTTATTGGTGTGCAACAGAATAGCGTATATGAAAATTCTTGTTCCAAAATAATTGTTTGGCAAAAGGGCTGATCCGATTAGCTTTCACACATTCCAAATGCCGCAAAATAGTTTGGGTTCTTCAAAATATCCACGAAATTTTGCGGCTTTTGTTGGGCTTTTGACATGACATCTTTGTTATGGGGCGTTATATCAGATTGTATGCAGGTCACAACGCCTAATAAACATTTTGGGCGCTATGTCCCTTGGTCGTTATGACCGGTCAACCATTAAGGGTACTGTAATAGAATTTTCCGGTGAACATTTTTGTAGAATATATTTATATGCTAGAAGCCCAATTTAGGGAGTTTTCACCCTGTTTCGAAAAAGGGGCTGAAAATCGTATTTTTACAAAATAATTAAAAATATTGAGTTGGTGCAAATTTGTGCGTATAAAGCATTTTTGATTCAGGACACTTCACTGAAGAACCTTGAAAAAGAATTAGGGAGGCCGAAGTTGGTTTTTCTTTTAATCCACTCTGCTAAAATTTTAAATTTTGACAGTTATTGGTTTATTTTTGTCTCTTATTTAAAACTAACAGTACTAACCATATGGTCATGTCTCTGGAAACTGTCGTTGACTAATAAGCTTACAGGTATATCCTCTTTAAGATCTTATTCTACTCTGGTACCCCAAATAAAAAAATCCATTTTGCTTAGATAAACAAAAATGTTAATTTTTGGCAAAAAATTAGTAGCATTCATTTGTTAAAAAACCTTCGTACGAAAACATCGTTCAGTTAGAGGGGACCTCAAATATAAATATTTATTTTTAAACTTCCTATTTGAAGGGCTTTTCAAAAGACAAGTAAAAATTTCATGACAATTTCCATTTTTGATTTTTGTCCACCAGAGCAACACTGTGCGTCGTCCGCCAGAGGTGCCAAAGGTGCACATACATGCTTGTTCTGCATCTCAACATGATGAATGTTTAAACCATAAAACACATATTTGTTACATGTTCTCCTTCCTGCAGTTGTCCAGTGCGACAAAGCCCACCCACCATCCCACACATGCCCAGAGACACTAAGTAAACGACAATTTACTCTAAGTGCTTTTAAAGCAATGCAGGCGTCATAGCATTCTTAGTTTGTACTGCTTGCGCGTCGCTAGCTGGGGCAACATTGCTTACATATCAATGCAGCTGTCCGTCTTTCTTGCATCTTTGTCCCCGCTTTCCGTGGCCAGTGTCGTTGCTAAAAAGGACTAGCGTTAATAGCAGTCCTTCTCGTCCTCGTCTGCGTTGTTGAATGCATCATAGTTGCAATTAGTTTTAAGCATTTGGCACCAGCAAAAACAAAAAAGGCAGGCGAAAAAAGCATTGAAACTAAACGAAACAAAGCTCTCTTTGTAGGAACAGAGTGGAGAGCTCTTCTTGGCTTTCTATTTGCACTACTTGCACGGTGCAAAGTGTCAGCCAGCCAAGACCCAGCGCCAGCGGCCCCAGTCCTTCTGACTGTCTTGTTGCCTTTTCTTTGTCTTTCCCTTGCAGCAGCATGCACAAGTATTTGACTTTCCAGAATTTCTCTTGTTGTAGGTGGTGTCTTTTACCGCTGTTGTCTCCGAATGAGCAATAGGAACTCAATTTAGATTATTAAATTAAAATGAGATGTTGAGCTTTAAAGTGTTTTATTACAGGACATTGTTGTTGCGTGCAAGACTGGTGCAGAAATAAGCATTGGGATTTAAATTTTATGAGAAGTTATTTTGGAATTGTACTAATAAAAAGTTAAGGTGATAAAAAGTACCTAAGGATGTCCCCATAATAAACATCATCGACGGCAACTTCTGTGAACCATTTATTTTTATATGTATTAACGTTTTTTTAGGCCCTACTTGATATGAACGTCGACAGTCAGACCAAAAGAACACATGCAATAGAATGCTCGAGAAATCAAATTGGATGATCGATTCATATGGGTGTTAATCAACTGAACCGCCATATACGCAATTTCAACCAATTCGGTTAAGAATTGTTCTCAAATCGTTAGATCGTTTTATATGCCAGCTCTATCCGAATATAAGAGGCCACCGTAGTGTCGTGCTCATTGTGAAAAATTTAAGCCAAATCAGACATAAACTGTGACTTCTCGAGGCTCAAGAAGTATAATCGGGAGATAGGTTAAAATGGGAGTTATATCAGATTTTCGGCACATCTGTTGAATGTCATTGTAAAAATTTCAGCCAAATCGAATAAGAGTTGTGGCCTCTAGAGGCTTAAGAAGTAAAGGGTGATTTTTTAGCAATTATCTTTTTGGTAACTCATTTTCAACAGCTCACGCATGTTTCGTGTTTTGTTTCACTGTCAAACATGTTCAGTTTGGTCTATAATTTAACCACGAATCGTCTTCGAACGAACAACGCTTGCAAATTATTGCATTTTATTATCAAAATGCGTGCTGTGTTAAGAAAGTTCATCGCGCGCTCTGTGTGTTCAGCAACGAAGCTAATTTTTGGCTCAATGCGTACGCAATAAAAGCGGTATTGTCGATTTTGGAGTGAAGATCTGCCAGAAGCATTGCCAGAAATACCAATGAATTCAAAAAAATCACAGTGTGGTGCGGTTTATGAGCTGGTGGCCTTATTGGAACGTACTTCTTCAAAGATGGTGCGAATCGTAACGTAACTTTGAATGGTGAGCGCTACCGTGAGATGATATCCAACTTTTTTTTTGCCCTAAATACAAGAGCTTGACTTGCATGACATGTGGTTTCAACAAGTGACATATGCCACAGAGCACGCGTAACAATCGACTTATAGAGAGGCGAGTTCGGTGAACAATTTATTTCACATGCGAGACCGGTCAATTGGCCGCCTCGATCGTGCGATTTAACGTCTTAAAACTATTTTTGTGGGGCTATGTTCAAGCTCATGGCTATACAGACAAGCCCGCTTCAATTGACGCTTTGGAAGGCAACATTGAACCATTTATTCGTGAGATACCGGCAGAAATGTTGGAAAGAATCTGCCAAAATATGCCAAAAGAATGCGGACCAAGGAAAGAGCTATAAAATGGTTTTTCAAGAAAAAAATACAATTCATGAAATGTTTATTTGAATCGATTGTAGGGTCCATATAATTTAATGTTTGAAGATTATTTCATGCAGATATTGACCGTTACTGCGTGACCATTTAAGACGCAGACACGGTCAACATTTGCATGAAATAATCTTCAAACATTAAATTATATGGACCGTACTATCGATTCAAATAAAGATTTCATGAATTTTTCTGATTTTTATACCCTCCACCATAAGATGGGGGGTATACTAATTTCGTCATTCTGTTTGTAACTACTCGAAATATTCGTCTGAGACCCCATAAAGTATATATATTCTTGATCGTCGCGACATTTTATGTCGATCTAGCCATGTCCGTCCGTCTGTCTGTCGAAAGCACGCTAACTTCCGAAGGAGTAAAGCTAGCCGCTTGAAATTTTGCACAAATACTTCTTATTAGTGTAGGTCGGTTGGTATTGTAAATGGGCCATATCGGTCCATGTTTTGATATAGCTGCCATATAAACCGGTCTTGGGTCTTGACTTCTTTGGCCTCTAGAATGCGCAATTCTTATCCGATTAGAATGAAATTTTGCACGACGTGTTTTGTTATTATATCCAATAACTGTGTCAAGTATGGTTCAAATCGGTCCATAACCTGATATAGCTGCCATATAAACCGATCTTGGGTCTTGACTTCTTGAGCCTCTAGAGTGCGCAATTCTTATCCGATCAGAATGAAGTTTTGCACGACGTGTTTTGTTATTATATCCAATAACTGTGTCAAGTATGGTTCAAATCGGTCCATAACCTGATATAGCTGCCATATAAACCGATCTTGGGTCTTGACTTCTTGAGCCTCTAGAGTGCGCAATTCTTATCCGATTTGAATGAAATTTTGCACGACGTGTTTTGTTATTATATCCAACAACTGTGCCAAGTATGGTTCATATCGGTCCATAACCTGATATAGCTGCCATATAAACCGATCTTGGGCCTTGACTTCTTGAGCCTCTAGAGTGCGCAATTCTTATCCGATTGGAATGAAATTTTGCACGACGTGTTTTGCTATGATATCCAACAACGGTGCCGAGTATAGTTCAAATCGGTCCATAACCTGATATAGCTGCCATATAAACCGATCTTGGGTCTTGACTTCTTGAGCCGCTAGAGGGCACAATTCTTATCCGATTTGAATGAATTTTTGCACGAAGTATTTCGTTATGATATGCAACAACTGTGCCGAGTATAGTTCAAATCGGTCCATAACCTGATATAGCTGCCATATAAACCGATCTTGGGTCTTGACTTCTTGAGCCGCTAGAGGGCACAATTCTTATCCGATTTGAATGAATTTTTGCACGAAGTATTTCGTTATGATATGCAACAACTGTGCCAAATATGGTTGAAATCGGTCAATAACCTGATATAGCTGTCATATAAACAGATCTGGGGATTTGACTTCTTGAGCTTCTAGAGGGCGCAATTCCTATCCGATTTGGCTGAAATTTTGCATGACGTATGTTATTTTTACTTTCAACAACTGTGTCAAATAAGGTTCAAATCAGTTCATAACCTGATATAGCTGCCATATAAACCGATCTGGGATCTTGACTTCTTGACCCCTAGAGGTCGAAATTATTATTCGATATGCCTGAAATTTTGTACGACGGATCCTCTCATGACCATCAACAAACGTGTTTATTATGATCTGAATCGGACTATAGCCCGATACAGATCCCATATAAATCGTTCTCTCTATTTTACTTCGTGAGCCCCAATGGGCGCAATTCTTATACGAATTGGCGGAAATTTTACACAGGTCTCCAACATATAATTGAATTGTGGTCCGAACCGGACCATATCTTGATATCGTTTTAATAGCAGAGCAACTCTTTTCTTATATCTTTTTTTGCCTAAGAAGAGATGCCGGGAAAAGAAATCGACAAATGCGATATGGTGGAGGGTATATAAGATTCGGCCCGGCCGAACTTAGCACGCTTTTACTTGTTTTGTATTTTTTTTTTTTGAAAAACTTTCCTATAGCTCTTAAAAAATCAAACTTTTTAAATCGGGAAATTGGTTTATATGGAAGTTTCATCAAAACATGGAACTATATGGTCCATTTGCGATGCCAACCGACCTTTACTAATAGGAAGTATTTTTGGCAAATTTCTTGCGCCTAGCTTACCCTTTCGAAAGTTGTCGTGCTTTCGGCAGACAGTTGGGCGGACATGGCTAAATCGGCCTGAAATGTCTTGCCGATCAAGAATATTTATACTTTATGGGGTCTCAGACCCCATATACGCTGCGTTACAAACGAATGACGAATCCTATGGTGGAGGGTATAAAAATGATATAAAATTGGGTGGTTTTTAAACGATCCTCATGAAATTTCGCACGAAGGTTTCTCTTAGGTTCTTCAGATTGCTGGTTAATTTCATAGAATTCGGTTTAGATTCATAAGTATCGCCTGAAGCCTACGCAAGCACATTTATTAAACAATCTTCTCTTTTCTTTAGTATGGATTTTATTAGACTTTAGTGCTTGGCTCGAAACTCTCATCTGATGTCATACAGTTGAAATATTCTCTCAATGTACCAGTGTGCTGTGCGTTTGATGGCATCCTTTGGTCTATTGTTTAAAATATAAATATTCCCTTTTATTCTAAAATGCTCGACAATGGGCTTATTTTTTCTAACTAAGAAAAACATTTCCAACAAAGCTTCAGGAAGAGTTAAAGCTTTTTCAAGATATCCTTTTTTATTGGCCTCCATCTAAAGTCTGTGTGGGAGGAAATTTTATAATTTATTTTTCTAATGCTTTTAGCTCTTCAATCGATTTAAATCTTATTTTGTTTTATCACTTAAGCAGCTTTCATTTAAGTTGCTTAAAGAAAGGACAAAAGATGAAGATATCCAGCCAACATACCAAAATGTCACATTAATTTTATTTATTCAACCTTTGTTTGGGCCCGCTTCTTAAAATAAAAAGCAGATGCTTTCCCAAAGCAACCCGGTCGAAGAAGGAATTTCAAATCTTTCGTTGCTACCGACTAAAACTGTTGTTGTTTCAGACAATACTTCCTTTTGTTGCAAGCGACAGGTGATGCTCAAAGGCTGGTTATTGCTTTGGCATTGGCATCCACAGAAATTAATCCAAAATGGTATTCAGTTGAGTTTGTTTTTTTTTGCTTTGGTTTGGTGTGACTGAGGCTAGATATAAAAAAAAACACATTTAAATCAACAAAAATTTAATTATAAAAAGCTTTTTTTGGGATGGAGCTGCTTTTTGTTTTCATCACAATGTGGTGTTTATGTTTTTGGCAAATATTTCAAGATCATTTTTTCTCTCTCTCTCTGGTGGCTGTAATAAGGTTGAGCTTGTTCGTTACTTATTTTGATGAAATATGTTGCGAGGCAACACTACTGTGCTGTAGTAGGAGACAGGGTTTGCCCCCCTGTTCGTACATCATAAAGGCGTTCACTTGAATGTACAAAACTGATTGTTGTAGCTTTGCAAAAGCGAAAACAGCAAACAAACGACTCAGGTTGTATCTGAACAAGTAAGAGGCTCTGCGAGTGAGAATAAGGCAAAAATAACAAAAACTGTGCAAAAAACAATCGACAAAATGAAGCAGTGGATTGATATTAAAAACACTAAGAGTTGGTTGTTCAGCACTGTTAATTTTCATTTTCTCTATTTGTGCTGTTCAACAACACAATGGCCCCCACAAAAGTTGCATCCACCAGAGTTACTGACAACTGATGAAGATGACACTGGTGATGCCACCATGCTCCAGTTACTACTCGAGAATGACGATGATAGAGAACTGAGGGTGCACAATGCTGATAATGCAAAAACTGAACTGAATAGCGAACTAGACAATAACACCATCTTGCGCTCACAAGGAGAAAAATGCCAAAGAAATGAGAAAGTGTTCAGAAGCAGAAAGGGAATCGCAAAAAAGCCCTAAAAATGATGAGTTTTTCCATTCATATCTTTATGTGTGGTAACTATGGCCCACCAACATATCTCCCTCCAATTCCAGCAATTCCATCGGGCCATCATTATTCATTATGTTGAAGTTTTCTTATCAATGATGAAGCGAGCAAAAATGGTTTTCTAATATGGCCCTGAAGGTGTGGGAAAAGTACAAAACGTGGGCCATGGGTAAGAATATTTTGGCACACTAATGATAGAAGGCAGTTGAAATTTCGCAAGCGCGAATTATGCAACATTAAATTATAGTTTTTGTAGCATCTCCTTTTATTGTTGAACTGAAATAAATTTTAATTTTTGCGCTTAGCATATGACTACAAGAGTTATGAGTGCTGTTGTTGAATGAATACGCTGCCAGTTATGGAGTAGAACTTTGTACTCTATTGCTGTGGGTAGTGGGCAACAACAGTAACAATGATCAGATTTTCTTGCTAAGATCAAATACAAAAAGAAAGAAATCAAATTTAAGAAATATTGGGTTGCCCAAAAAGTAATTGCGGTTTTTTTTAAAAGAAAGTAAATGCATTTTTAATAAAACTTAGAATGAACTTTAGTCAAATATACTTTTTTTACACTTTTTTTCCAAAGCAAGCTAAAAGTAACAGCTGATAACTGACAGAAGAAAGAATGCAATTACAAAGTCACAAGCCGTTGAAAAAATTTGTCAACGCCGACTATATGAAAAATCCGCAATTACTTTTTGGGCAACACCGTGAATTAAAATCAAAACAATACCATGTGGTATTTTTAATGCTTTACATTATCCATACCATACGGCATTGGATACCGTTGGTATCAATTTTTCGTTGGGTGTAGGATTCTGGTATAAGCATTTGTGGTTACCCCCAGGTATGCCAGACGTGACGATTTAATATCATTTTGGCAATTTTTAGCCATTAAACGTGGGACGATTTTTTGCTTTAATTCTTAGACACTAACAAATGCATATTCCCTCTAACCACACCCTTGGTACAGTAAAACGGTAAAAATGTGCCAAGGCACAGTGTTGCCGAATCGAAACATCTTGATAATAACGGAATATCAAAAATTTTGAATTTTTCCCCAAAAATGTCACATTACTATTTCCTTCAAAACTAATATGATATGAATAATATGAAAAAACATGAGGGTATAATGAAATGCAAATGCAAATTTGCCCATGAATATTCCCTTAAGGAACAGGGGCAAACTTCTCACATATCCGATTCAAGTTTAAGCTCAATGATGAGGGACCTCATTTTTATAGCCAAATCTGAACGACGTGCCGTACTGCGACATCTCTTTGGGAAAGTTTTAACATGTCATAGTACCTCACAAATGTCACCCCCATTACGAAGAGATAAGCACCACTGACAATTGAAACAAATGTTAAATTAGTGTGGTTAGAGATATAGTTTTCTATTAGGGAGTCTCTTTCGAGAACGGGTCAAATCTAGTATTAAATTATTTCAAAATTTCATTCAAAACAAGACACATGAGGATATCATGAAGTTTCTGCTCTTAAAACCTAAAAATTATGTACAAAAATTGACTTTAAGGGCAAAATTGGTACAAACGCACCAAGGATTATTATTATACCCTCCACCGTGGGATGGGGGTATACTAATTTCGTCATTCGGTTTGTAACACCTCAAAATATTCGTCTATGAAAGTATATATTTTCTTGATCGTCATGACATTTTAGGTCGATCTAGCCATGTCCGTCCGTCTGTCTGTCGAAAGCTCGCTAATTTTCGAAAGAGTAAAGCTAGCCGCTTAAAATCTTGCACAAATACTTCTCATTAGTGTGGGTCGGATGGGATTGTAAATGGGCCATATCGATCCTTGTTTTGCTGCAAGCCATATAAACCAATCTTGGATCTTGACTTCTTGAGCCACTAGAGAGCGCAATTCTCATCCGATTTGGCTGACATTTTGCATGAAGGATTTGTTATGACTTCCAACAATTGTGCTAAGTATGGTTCAAATCGGTCCATAACCTGATATAGCTGTCATATAAACCGATCTTGTATCTTGACTTCTTAAGCCTCTAGAGGGCGCAATTTTTATTCGATTTGGCTGAAATTTTGTAAAACGACTTATTCCATGACTTTCAACATAAGTGTCGAATATGGTCTGAAGCGATCTACAGCTGAAATGTAAACCGAACTCCCGATTATGCTTCATGAACAGGCGTAATTCTCATCCAAGTGGACTTAAATGATATTGAATGACTTCTATTATGGTCTTCAACATTCAATTCATTTATGATCCGTATCAGACTATAACTTGGTATAGCTCCAATAGCATAACAATTCTTATCCATTATTCTTTGTTTGCCTAAATAGCTGTCATATAAACGTTCTCCCGATTTGACTTCTAGAGCCTCTAGAGGACGCAATCTTTTCCCGATTTGGTTAAAATTTTTACTTTACAGTTTTTTGTTACATTCAACATACGTGTCAAGTATAGTCTGAATCGGAGCCTTATATAGCTCCCATATAAACCGACCCCCCTATTGCACTTCTTGAGCTCTCCTACAGGGCGCATTTATTGTCTAATTGGCATTGCCAAATATATAATCAGATCTCTCCCATATAATCAGATCTCTCAATTTTAGTGCTTGGGTCCCTATAGGATTATGCTGAAATTTTGCACAATGAATTCTACTTTGGTTTCCATTATTTAAACCAAGTATGGCCCGAATCGGTCAATAACCTAGTATAACTCCAATAGCATAGCATTATCCATTATCCTTCGTTTGCATATAAAGAGATACCGGACAAAGAACAAATGCTATTCATGGTGGAGGGTATATGGAATTCGGCCCGGCCAAACTTGCACGTTTTTACTTATTTATGATGTATTATTAATGGTACCCTTACTTTTGTTCTTTATTTTAATTGAAAGGGTTTGTAAAAAATCAAAGTTTGTATTAAATTTCTGTTAAAATTTGTCCAAAGTGGTGTAGTGGATTCCCAAACTAACCTAATAAAGACTCCATTGCATTTTTGTGTTTAAGGAAACTTTCAGTAATATTTTCATCCTTATCTTGTGTTTAAAGAACATTTAATTGAAATGATGTCTGTAGATGTTGAATATTTATATATGTATTTATAGTTTTATTGAAAGTAAAAGTAAACAAAATCGATCAGCTCTCATTACTTTAGCTTCCAGAGAGTTTCTTTCAACCGTAAAGCTTGACATCTATATGAAATAGTCGAATTTTAGGTGTGGCGATTTTCTGATGTTTTTCAAATCACCAAAAAAGACAATTTTGAGGATTTTTTCTTCTCAATTTTGACGTTTTTTCACGAAAAAGAAGACCTAGCAGGTCTGACTATCCCTCCCGTATTTGTAATTCTTTATACGCTAAAAAGAGAGAGGGAGATTTTTGTTGTCGCACGCAGTGTCCGCAAGTTGTGTGCTAGAATTCTTCCTCTTTTGCACTATGATTGGTGTATTTTACGTAAAATCAGAAGGATTATAAGAGACAGTGCTGAAATTCTGAGTTTGGAATTATGTTCAAATGTAGTTGCTAGATAGATGTAGATATTTTATTTAAAAATATCTTAATCTAAATTTTAATTGGTCATTAAAATCAATTTGTATATTTCTTATTGTATAGATGGAATGTCTAGTTTAACACTTTTTTGTGTGCAATGAAATGTTCTTTTTTATGGTTTCTCGCGATAATCTTCTTTTTTTTATTCTTCTCTTGTCTTACGCCTTCGAGTATGTCGGTAGAGAATAAGCGTTTATTTTTGCTGGAATTATTTTTGATTTAGCTTGTCCTGTTAAAGATGCGTAACAAAATGCTAAAGTTAAAATTTAAATTACAATATTTCTTCTTAGTTCGTGGTATCTACATCAAGTTTCATGGGCAGAGGTATTAAAAAACGTGTCAAAATCATTTTAAATAAACATAATTACATCAACGATGTAAAACCCAAAGAAAATTTTGAATATTTATGTGGAAGGTTCGATCAACCTGCTGCTGTGTTGTTTTATTTCATCAACAACAATATTTGCATATTTTTTACGTGGTTTCTTATCCGCACGATACATATGTCTTTCTTTCTTTACGAAGAACAAATTGCTTATAGTTTGTTTTCTATCAAAAAAAAAAAAAAAAAGAAAAAGATTACTCAAAACCATCAAAAATGCTTAAATTTTGAGTTTTCATAGAGAGCTTCGCATTACAGTTTTTTGTGTTTTTGGCATTGTTGTTTTGTTGAATCTGTAGAGAATTTCAAACAATATCCCATAATGAACTGATGCTGAATTAAGTTGAATATGACAACGTTGAATACCCATCATAAATGTTTGAAACAGGTTTTCTAAGACCACAATGAAAATATCAGGTGCCACAGGCTGTATGATGTTATGTCTGGACGAATGAAAATCATGGCTTAATTAAAACACTTCTTATTTAGGACAAACTACTTGAGTGTGTTACCATTACTGTGAGTTAATTATTTTTGTGAACCATTACCGTCAAATTAGGTTTTTTCTGCTTTTTTGGCTTTTGTTCAAATATGGATGTACTGTTTTATAAAAGAATGCAAGCAATGACATCATATCAGAGAAATTAAAAGAGTTCTGTTGATATCATTGCAGATGACAAATTAATTGTTGAGAGAAAAGCTTAGAGCAAGTTGTAAATTGTAATTTAAGCAATTGCTCCCAATACCTCTATAATCCCCAAAAATGCATCTGCTGTACAGGAATTAAAAAAATTATTATCAAGAATGAGGAAAATATCCTAAAGATAATGAATCATTGAATATGGCAGTTTGGGATTTGTTTAACAACCAGGCACAGATTTAAAATATTTAGTAGTACACCAACCGGCTATTTAGTTTCAGAGCTTCTCCAGGATTTCAAACCATTTACCACATCATCTTCAGTCCTTGTAGTCACAATTCTAAGTCATACCATTGGTTAATGGTTCTGGTCACGAATCTACAGCTGTTACAAGACGTTTTTGATCAGAATCATTGAAACTTATCCAGACTGACCACGATACTAACTGTATGGAATATAAGACGAGGAACAAGACGAGGCGGTTGTTTCTTTCTTGTTTCTGCCCAGCACTAAAACAATGTCGGCATAAAACTGTAAGTTGAGCATTACTTTATGACCTTTCCAAAGCGGCGCAATTGTTCTAAGACGCTTTAAAACACTTGACTCCTGTGGTTATGAAAGCGATGGTTAGTTTAGGTCAATCTCGTTACAGTATAAAACGGATATAAGCACATCGTGTTAAAGAAATTTTTTCATAAAACCATGTCCATTCATAGATCTTTCAATGAATAATAATTTGATGTAAGAAACAATTCTTATAAGAAACAAACGCATTCAGAAATATTTTTAAAGCACTGAAGCTAAAAACTCCACTATGAAAAGTTTTTATAAGAACATTTTAATTATGAGAAATCGGTATGAATGCATCTGGACATATGGTTTGACAACAACTTCATGGACAAATAAAACCAGTAAGAAAAGACAAAAGTCGGGCTATGCCGACTTTATAATACCCTACACTTACCTTATAAATACAAAATAGGAACTATATCAAATTCTGAACCAATTTTGATGGACTTCGGCGGATATTTTCATATGGGCTATTAAACAATCCGTGTCAAATTTCCAACACACATGTTCAATAAATTATAAATTAGGTTGACAAATGACAACATTATTGCGAATTACCCAAAACCTAACAAACATATATGGAAGCTACATCTAAATCTGAACCGATTTTGACGAAACTTTTTAGATAGGTATTGAGGAAAGAGTTGTGCAAAATATTGGCAATATTGGTCAATAAGGCGCTTGCAGTGACAAACGGGCGAAATTCATATGTGGGAGCTATATCTAAATATGAACCGATTTGGAACAAACTTCTCAAATATTGTATAAGTCGTTGGGAAAAGCGCAAAATTGGCAGGATTGGTCAATAAATGCGCTTGCAATGACCATAGAATGGAAAATCGGGGGATATATATATGTATGGCAGCTATATTTTAACCTGGACCGATTTCTATGACATTCACCAGTAATGTCGAGAGTCATAAGAAGATTTTTCCGGAAGTCATCGAGAAAAGCGTTGTACAAAGTTTTTGGAAGATTGGCCAATAAATGCGCTTGCAGTGACCATAGCAGTGAAAATCGGACGATATTTATATATGAGAGCTATATCTATTTAAATCTATACCGATTTCAATGAAATTCGCCAATAATGTCGTGATTCATAAGAAAATACTTTCTGTCAAATTTCGAGAGAATCGGTTAGCAAATGATTATTTTATTGCACTTTTGCTGCAAATCGGACGAACATATATATGGGAGCTATATCGAAATCTGAAACGATTTTTTCCAATTTCAATAGGCTTTGTCTCTAGGATCAGGTGAAAACTACGACCTGTAGTTGGTACACAAATTAACATGGACGGACGGACGGACAGACAGACGGACATAGCTAAATCGAATCACAAAGTGATTCTGAGTCGATCGGTATACTTATCAATGGGCCTATCTCTTTTTCTTCTGGGTGTTACAAACAAATGCACTCAATTATAATGCCCTGTACCACAGTAGTGATGTAGGGTATAAAAATACATGTACAGACCAAATGTAAGTTGTCATGTGGATATTTGTAAAGCAGTGATGGAACTTTCAGACATTTGCACATTACTTCGAACCCTGCGGGTTTATGTTGTATACGTAGAAACGTGAACAATACTCGTAAAAGAAAAAGATTTTGTATAAGAAATTAGAGAATTATTACAGAATTATAGCATCTGTATAGGAAACAAGGAAGAGCGTGCTAAGTTCGACAGGGCCGAATCTTATGTACCCTCAGCCGTTGAGCGCATTTGTCGGACGGACGGACATACCCATCCTATGGTGGAGGGTATAAAAAAACGCTTTCTCACCAGTGGATGGGAATCGATTGAATTTCACGCATGGGAATTGGCAATCACTGTAATTGTCAAATAATAGAAAATAATGTTGCTAAAAATAGATTTGGAAATAAAGTTTCATGAATGAGATGTTGGCCCGCAGGTAAACGGGGATGTTGTTCTCTGTGGTCTTTCAGCAGTGACATATGCGAATTGCATAGGATGTTGTTTAAGTATCACAAAAATGAGCTGCATAGCCGAGAGCCTCAGTAGTCATGTGGATATGAGCAAAGCGATCGTAGTGAACAAGAAAGTCTAGCCACCTTTCGAAATGGAACGTGGGTATACCAATGGTTGGGATGTCTAAGGATCTGTTGATCAGGCAATTTCTTTTCAGAAACTTTTCAATAGCCCAATTTCTTCGCTTAACATAATCTCATGGTCATAAGCTCAACTCCACTTTGAAAATAAAAGAATAGTAGTCATACACATGAAAAAACGCATATAAGGAAAAAAAGGTGGACTTTTTTAACTTTCTTATATCCATTGTCTACGGAAACCACTCACTCTTTGTTATTCAGTTATACATATATTCCTTAGAATAACTCGTCTTTACATTGTTTGACATCAATAACAATCCTTTTGTTCAGACTTGGTCCCTCTGTGCCCCAAATTTGCAGCAATTGGATTTCCTTCTTTAGAAGCAAACTTTTATACTTCTCTAATCTCTTGGATAATGCAAATCTCCAGCATTCCGATTAGTTGTTACACATCCAAATGGATTTAGGCTACAACTTTGTGTTTTTGTTTTTTGGTGGGGTCTTTATTGATGTTTGACATATTTGGGTCATTAGATACGAATGGGCCACTGCAGTTTATGCCTTGTAACTAATTGGATCCCAAAAATTATTGACGAAAGATTTATCGTTCGTACCTTTACAAGCCTCGCATGCTCCAAATTAGGAAAATCGAAAAACATTAATTTTTCACCAGAAAATTTATTGAAAATTGTCATTAAGTATATCAATGGCAGCCAATTTAAAACAAACTAAGGCCTATTTCTGTATTGTGCTTTGCTGTTAGTTTTGAGGTGGGTGTGTTGAGGAGAGACGCAAGCATTGATTTAGATTTTCTGGGTGATGAATGAAATTTACAATGGGCTTTGGAATGTCGGCCAAGAATTCACTCTTTTATTTATGCCTTGGGGTGGCCACCATTTTTGGTTTATTTCCTTTGGAAATTAAACGTATTGTTTGTTTAATTCTTTTCTGTTAATATAGTGAGCGTGTGTGCATGTGTCGGTTGAGACTGTTGCAAGTGTGTGCGCTTATACACTCGAGAGGCAGGCACGCACATTTTAACCTGAAACAAGACCTTTGACTTGTTTCTTCCCAGGGATCACCCATTGTGTCCAAAGTGTGTAGAACAAGCGACTGCTACTCAGACTTATGAATACATTAATGTGTGCCTGCTCCATGCGTTGCTATATCCAACCTGGAGAGTCACCAATGCGCTTTGCCTTCTCCACTTCTTTAACACCACTGCCTCGTGCTGTGTGCGTTCTTTTTGTGTTTTTCAATGCACGATTTCAAAACATAAAAAGTGTCAGGAATTGAAAACATCTGCTTTCTTTCGATTTTTTTATGAACAATCACTGGAACTTATCGAATGAACGACTAAACGACAAAGACACAGACACAGACACAGACACGGAGGACGGACAAACAGTGTGTTTACCTTCCAGGGAATGGTTGAGTAGCCCAGTATATCCCTTGCAGTTACTTTGCCTACTTAGTTCCTGGTTGTGTGATTCAGTATATACATAAGTAGATGCAACATGGTGCTAGTTGCCTTGAGCTGATTGTATTTGTAGGTGTTACCTCTGTCTTTGTGTTTCCATTGCTCCTTTTTATTGTTGCTGCATGCAACGCCGTTGCTGCTGCTATACAACCAAAACTAAGACCTATAATTATTTATACAATTCTGAAAATTATAGTGCACATCGGTCTAAAAGCCATTTGAAAAGATTTCGTTTGCGGGGAAATGTTTAGAGAATTTCATTGAAGGTGTGCAGCAGCGTAGTTAAAGTCATTTTGAATTGGGAACATGTGTTTTATGTGAGCGAGCGCGCTTTTTTATTGCATTTAACAAAGAAGCAGAAATCCATTATTTTTGGAATTTTTGTAATCAAAATGCCTGAAACATACAAAGCGATTAAGACAATATAGCTACCAAAATAAATGGAAGACGTAAACAGTTTTCCGTTTTAATTCGAAGTCTTAAATGACCAATAATGAATTGAGTTGCTTTTGTAAATAGAAGTATTTTGGGATTTCAAGATTTATTTCTAGTCTATTGACTTCATGGTGTATGTTTACAAAGACCTATGCAAGACATGCAAATGGAGAACAACGAAGAAAGATGAGTTAATTTGGATGATCATTTAAATCAGTAAACAGCCCACCCCTATTTGTAAAATATGAAAAATCGTAATGTCATCGAAATAATTTTTATATTCAAGACTTTTTCTACACAAAATAAAGCAAGAAAGAATATTATGCGGTTCTTAAGGCCAGCATCGTATGATGGGAATTCTGGGGTGCTACCACTCCATCAGTACATTGCTACTAGAGATGTGCACTTGAGTGATTTTTCACTCACGCTCATTAGACAAACAAATTGTTCACACACGACTCATGTCGTGCGTCGACTTATATTCACGTCGACTCATGTTCACGCACGCTCACGAGATAGAAATTTTACTCACGCACGACTCACGAGAAAAATCGTGACTGTCGAAACACTTACGAATCACGGATGATGATTTTTGTAAACGTCTCTGAAAAGTTAGACAAAAATAGGCCAAAAAGTGGAGCTCTTCTTCTCGTAGAACAAGTCTGACGGGTTGAAAAAATGCTAAGGGACGAACGCACCGAAAAGGGGTCCAAGGTGTGAAACATATCTTGAACTGGCTTACGGAATTCCAATTTGAGGTTTCTGTAAAGACTTGTCTGAATAAGTAAATGTTGTAATTCGAAATACAAGAAATGCACTCGGTGGTCACACATCTCTTGACGAGATATCGGACATTCAGAAATACATCTGGCCAGGATTCTGAAATGTCTTAATGAATTTTTGAGCAGATAAATAGAAAAACTAGTAATCGCCATACACCTTCTAGTAGAGCTTGAAGGATTGCATCTAAATGGTTTTACGAGTGAGGGTTCTATAATATTCCAAGAGACATTATTCGAATGGGCTGTAACTTTTCTACTACACTCATAGAAAAAAGTCTGCTGAAAATAGCAAAACACTGTCTGCTGAATGTTAGTAGTTAATTTTGCTGCTAGTACAGCAATAGTTCTGATATTACAGCAGTAGCTCTGCTATTTCAGAACAGCAGACTTACTGCTGAATACCTACAATACATAACCTTCAAAGAAGCCGGTTGTTTTTTTGTGCAGCTCCAACTGTTTCGCATGTTAAGGGCGATAGAATAAATCTCGCAAACCGTTTTTACTGAAATTTGGATCCGTGTACCGTATATATTCAATGACGAAGAAGGCAAAGTGAAACAATCGGAGGTTAAGCAGCAATTTCACATTAATTTAATCCAATTATTCGCGGAATGAGTTAGAAATTCATTGGAAGTACTCCAGCCCAACTAGTACTACAATAAGCATTCAACAAACATCAGCTGCGCTCTTTCCTCAAACCTGCTGTTCGTAAGTCTATTATATCGTAATCGATTACATTGTAATTGTGGAATCATATGGTATTTTACAACCTTTTATTTGGAACTTATTTCGCGCCTAAAAATATGCCAACAATTTGATCACATAATTTCTGTTGTAACTGGCCTATTGCGATTATTCGATTTTATCGTATAAACTGTTATCGAAACGGATGGATAACAATAGTCATACACCCAATATTCATACACCCAAGAGGAAATTATCTGAAACTTCACCGGAAAAGAAACAAACTATTAAAAAAATGAATATTGAAACAACAGACCTTATTTCCATTATTAAAAACACTATAAATTCCAACCTCGATGAAAAACTAAAAAATCTTCCAACAAAGGACGATATCGAAGAGATTAGGAAAGAGATTACCTCGGTTAGTACACTGATAAATTCACTGCAAAATGAAAACCTCGAGCTTAAACAAAAGCTAGACGAAGTTACTAGAGAAAATAATGAAGTTAAAAGACAAATAAACTGGTTAAAATCTCAAATCAAATGTACTAAATTATTTATAAGGGGTCTCCCCACAAATAAATCAATTTATAAAGCAGTACAAAATTTAATACAAAATGACATGGGGATCAAACTAAAAATAGTAAATGTAAGAAAGATCTATGAACGATATAATATGATGTCTGCTTTAGTCGAATTAGAAAATCAAGAAGCAGTTAATGAAGTGCTGAGGAACACGAAAAAATTAGCTAATACAAGAATAACTATTGAGAGAGATATGGAGCCAATAAAACAACAAAAGAAGAAAAAACTTTTGGATATTAAACGGAAGCTTCTAGCAATAAACAAAGACCATAAAATTGTTGTAAGGGAAGACAGAATGAGAGTTAAGGATAAATGGTTCATGCTGAATAATAATTTTAAACTGGTTGCAGGCAAATATGATGGAATTGATGAACTGGAAAAAATATATGGCGAACAAATTAAAGAGCTGACAATTCATCTAAGCGGGAATCTAAGGGAATCAAAAAACTGAAATCAAATAATTCATTATCAATCAACAACGAAAAAAATCAAGTTACTACACACATATCTATTATTTCATACAATGTAAATGGATTGGAAAACAAATATATTTACCCATCATTCTTTGAGTACATAAAAACCCATGACATATTTATACTAATCGAAACACATTTAACTGAAGATAAATACGAGTCTGTAAAAAAATATTTTCAAGGATTTACTTTGAATTTTGAAGCAGCAAAGCGTTTTAGCAGATATGGTAGAGCAACAGGAGGTCTTATACTCGGCGTAAACACACGATTGAAGTGCATGGGAATATCTTCATATACATTTAGGATTGAAGAAGCAAACCTGCTTAAAATTGCAACTAGTGAGGTTTGTTTTACATTAGTACCGTCCTATTTCAGACCAGCGTGTTGGGATATGCAATTTGAATGTATCTCAAACCTGTTTCTATATAATGATGTTGTAAACCCAATTGTAATGGGAGATCTAAATGCCAGAATCGGAGAGTTTAAACAGGAGATTGATGATTCGTTTATTTTAACTTTTCAATCGGGTCTAGAAAGTAGAAATTCAAAAGACAAGATAATCAACCGCCAAGGAAGGCAAGTAATAGAATTCATGACTGATAATAACATGCTAATTCTAAACGGAAGAACTAAAGGAGATGAAGTTGGAAACTTTACTTTTATAAGTACAATTGGAGAATCAGTTATAGATATATGTGGAGTATGTCATGAACTTTTAAATAATGTGGAACTTTTTAAGGTTGATAACAAGGCTTGGTCTGATCATATGCCCATAATAATAAATATAGCAGTCAAAGGAGTTACCCCCAAAACAAAAACCATGAATCTTTTACCAAAAATTCAATGGATGGATAACCGGAAAAGGGAATATCAAGAAAGATTGTCGATTGAGACAAACAAAATTGGAAACATGGAATGTATAAAGTTAAGCGACTTAACGGAAGTGATAAAGGCTTCGGTTGGGAAAGCTGAGCGGCCTTCGAAGAATTATGTCCCGAAACAACAGTGGTATGATTCAAGATGCAACAAAGCACGAGAAAAGTGCTTTAGGTTGTTAAACACATATAGAAAAACTGGTGAGATTGAAGAAAAAAACAAATATTTAGAGGCTCAAAAACATTATAAGATTATTTGTAAAAATAGCCAAGAAAACTATTTTCATAATGTGATTGAAAAGATTCACACGGCAAATAACTCGAAAGAATGGTGGCGTTGGATAAGGGAAGTCCGAAATCAAAAATTTCAAATTGGCAGTAACGTAACGGCAGATGAATTTAAAAACTACTTTATGCACCTATTAAATCCAATTCAAGTTGTTGCCCCTATTCAATATGCACCTCCCTTTAGATTAAACCAATATTTAGATGAACCTATATCAATAGCTGAGTTAAGAGAAACACTGCGTAAGATGAAAAACAACAAAGCTCCAGGCGAGGATAGAGTGCCTTATGAGTTCTTTGTGAATGCAACGGATGAATTCCAGAATATATTGTTAACAAAGTATAATAAGATACTAGATGGTGAAAGCGTTGATGAGTCATTTAGTAAATCTATTATATATCCAATATATAAAAAAGGGAATTGTGAACAACCCAATAATTACAGAGGAATTGCTTTCTCAAACTGTATTGCAAAGATAATGATGGGGATTCTTAACGAGCGTTTATGGAAATGGGTAGAATCTGAGAATGTTTTGAATGAATTTCAAGCAGGATTTAGACGAGGCTACTCCTCATACGATAATATATACAACTTGTCTGCAATAGTAAGTCTTAAACTAGACGAAAAGAAGAAAGTCTATGCATATTTTGTAGACTTTTCCGCTGCTTTTGACAATGTGTCCAGACAAGCCCTAATTTATAAATTATTTGAACTGGGTGTCTCCTATAAATTTGCTAAGCTTGTAGAGAACTTATACGCTAATACACAGTACGCTGTATGGACGGGGGAGGAATTGTCCGCATATTTTCAAACTAAGGCTGGCGTAAAACAGGGATGTTTGCTCTCACCCTTATTATTTGCTTTATACATCAATGATTTGCATGATAGCCTGGAGGGAGGACTGCAGTGTAATGGTATTAATCTGAGGATTTTACTATACGCAGATGATATTGTGATTATCTCTGATGATATAGAAACAATGCAAAGCATGATTTACAACTTAGAAATCTATTGCAAAAAATGGAACCTTTCAGTCAATATGGCAAAATCGCAGATGCTAATTTTTAGAAGAGGTGGAAGATTAAGCTCTCTCGAAAAGTGGTGGTATAAAGGGGAAGAAATTAAAATTACCTCTGAATTTAATTATTTGGGAGTAATTTTTACTCCAAAGCTGAGTTTTCAAAAACATGTAGAAAAGAGAAATCTGCAAGCAAAGATTGCTCTTAATACGACCTGGAATCACATAATGAAGGAGAACCGAATCAGTCTACGTATGAAATGGAAGGTGTACTTAGCCGTTTGTAGAGCAATACAGAGCTATGCATCTCAAATATGGGGCTTTAGACATTTTGATGAAGTAGACAAACTTCAACGCTTTTTTATGAAAAAAATTTTACGGCTGCCGAAAAATACGCCAAATTATGTACTGATGTTGGAAACTGCTGCTGAAGAAAGCCATATATATACGATGGGATTACATTTGAAATATATAAATAACGTTTTACTACATTACCATGATAATCGGTTGCCAAAGATGCTAACGAGAGCATTAATAGAAAGGAATTCGTTTTGGGTGAAAGATTTGAGAAATATAGCAAGAGATCTAAACATCAATTGGCCTGAATTGCCGAATATTTTCGTCCAATGGAAAACTTTCAGCATTGAACTGCTAACGGCTTTAAAATTGAGAAACATCTATGGTAATATTCGAAATAAAAACTCAACAGAACGGTTTTACAAACATCTGGACTATAATAAGGGGCTTTCATATATAACAGATGAGAATCCGTTAGATAACATCATATGGATTCTAAAGGCGCGAGGTGGAATGCTTAACTTAAACGGCAATTTATATGGTGTGGAAGATAACCATAAATTATGTAACCTTTGCAATATGCGGGCTATCGAAAATATCCAACATTTCGTAGGTGTATGCCCAGTGCTAAAAGAATTTCGAATTTTGTACTTTGGCAAAATAGTACTAGCTGATCATGAAATGATCAATATATTGAATGGACAACGACAGGATGATTGGAGCAATTTGATTAAATACATAAAATGTGCAATGAATTATAGGCACTATTTGATACAAGAATTAAACTAAACACAAATGTGACAGACGTTTAATGCAAAAAAAACATTGTCTAAGTTTAACTATCTTTATTAAAGTTAATCAAAAAAAAAAAAATACAAGCAATGAATATTATACTTATATAGTTGAATTTTGTTTAATAAAGATCTAATCTAATCTAAATCTAATCTACTGCTGAATAGTCTGTTGAAAATTACTGCTGCTTAATTTCTGATGCTTCCATGGAATATTGTCCATGTTTTTCTTTGTGTTGAGAAAATCAACCTGAACATGGTGAAGATAAGCAGATGGGCCAGAAACAATAGTCTTCAGTTGTCGTTTTTCCGACAAAAGTTGTTTCTTTTCAAAATCTGTGTACCTTTACGATAGATTCGTTTCCTCTCGATCATCGCGTCTTAACTGTATTAAACCATTAAAAACGAGATACTTAATTTCGGAGAGACAGTTCTTTATCCCTTTCATTAATGATGTCCTCTATAGAGGATATGACTCTAAGAGTCCACTGTTCATTACTCATATGATTTTTGTTATTTTTTTGGGTGTATAAACGGTACTGTTCTTATGTGTTAAGTAAATTTAATTTTGATTTTGTGTGACGCTGTCGGCTTAAGTGTTGCTAAGTAAAATTCATACAAAAAATTAAATATCAAGCCTGATGTGAGTGTAATGTGTTTTTAAATAGTCATATCCTTTGTAGTGGACATCGGTAGTTAACGGCTATAATATAATACCGATTAAGACCAAACTTGGCATGTAGGCTGAAAATTTTACCCAAATCGGATAAAAATTGCGCCTTGGATGGGTTCATGACTTCACATCGGTTAATCACTAAATATGGGAGCTACATCTGGTAATAAAAGAAATTGGACCGAATTTTTCATGTATGTTTAAAGTAACAACAGTCGTCAAAGTGCAAAATTTCAGCCAAATCAGATAATTTTTGCGTCCTCTAGGGGCTTAAGAAATCACATCTGTTGATCGGTATATATGGGAGCTATATCGAAATATAAAACTATTACGGCAGCAACCTGAAGGGAAGGAGGAGGTTAAGAACAAAAGGACAAACAACTGTTTTACATGATTAAACAAATGATAATGATGTTTGTTTCTATGATGCAACGGTAAAGGATAAAACAAAATCCAACACACACATACTTACCGCGGTCCTTCACCTTCTTCTTCTTTGAGATCGAAAATGAAATGATATTGCCCTTGAAAATGAAAAAAAGTGGATACGACAGACTGTAATAAACAAGTGTCAACAAGTGTTTTAGTTTAATTGTCTCCATTGCCCTCCATCTAACTAGTTGCGAAGAGAAAATCATTTTATCATTGCTGCTTTTAATTCAGTAATGAAAGTGATGTGCACGCAGTTCAATTGTGGAACAATCTACCATATAATCTCCGTACCATTTAATATTTTCCCAATTCAAGCGAGAGTTACAATCACAAATTACGTTGATGGAATAACAAATATAATTCAAATGCAATTTCATTTGCATACAATATGTTTGTGTGTGTGTCATATGCCTTTTTATACCCTCCACCATAGGATGGGGGTATACTAATTTTGTCATTCTATTTTGTACAACGGCTTCTCCCATAGCCTTCAACATACGTGTGCAATATTGTCTGAATTGATCTATAGCTTGATACTGCTTTCATATAAACCGATCTCCCGATTTTGCTTCTTGAGCCCTGAATCGGACTTTAACTTGATATAGCTCCTTCTCTTCCGTACTTATTCATTATTCTTTGTTTGCCTAAAAAGAGATACTGCGCAAAGAACTCGACAGATGCGATCCATGGTGGAGGGTATATAAGTTTCGGCCCGGCCGAACTTAGCACTCTTTTACTTGTTTTACTCTATATATATTGAATAAAACGAGTTTAATCCCGGAGTACTTTTTTGATACTCATTTATTTCTTCAAAATCTCATCCTTATATAAATTATTTTTAATGAATGGATTAAACTTTATTCATTGAGTATGAGTTAAAAACTGAGCTTACAATAATGCTGTTACTTAAAACTAAGCCACCACATTATGTTGCGCCGCTGTCGCTCTGCCAACGTTGCCATTGCATTTCTTGCTGACACAGTGGCCCGTGTAGAATATTGGGCTATTAACCTGTAGTGGGGTGTTGAATAGGCGGCTCGTGTTACTTGTGGGAATACGGGAGCATGAAGGTTTCCCATGAATGGTTGTAAGTAGTTGGTTTGGGTGCAACCAAATGAATAAGGTGTCTAGAATAAGGTGTCCAATGCGCTGACTTAGCAGCTCGTGTGGGGTTTTTGGTTGCCTTGGTGCAGCTAAACTGAGGGAATACGGGAACACGAGGGTTCCTCATGAAAATAAACAAAAAATGGAAAGTATCTTATCTATTCGTTCTCAAGGCTAAAACATTTCCATGACACACATCAACTAATATCCCATGTTTAGAAATCTAAACATTCTGCGGGCGGCCAAAACTAATTATGAAATAGCTCTACTTATAAACTGTAAAAATTCAGCAAAATGGACTGTAATTCAAATATATATGTTAAAATCTAAAACATCCCGAGGACGAACAACAACTATGTTACTTTCTCTTGTTAAATACTTATAGATTACATAACTTAAAAATAATATTATTAAGATTAGTGAAATATGACCACTGATGTGATGCCATGATAGCTCCTTAAGGTGGATCGGATTCGCCTTCATCATTTTAATTTCTTCCTCCAATCCTTGAATCGTTGACGAATGATCGATTTTATTGTAGTTTAGCTCGTCCACCATCGCTATGTCCTTCACCTCTCTCAAGATATATGATGTGGAATTATAGGACATCTCAGTTTTTGCTTCTTGTGACGCAGTTAATACGGTTCGTCCAATCCTAGCAGTACACCCAGGCTGGAGAGTGATGATACCTAGGCCTGGTAATTCAAATACTCCTTTAGTGCGCTCAGCACATAGAATATGGGCCGAAACTTGATCTTTAGTTTTAAACAACCATGACCCTCTTGTCTTCAGCTCAATCCAAAAATTCCTGTTCTGAGTCTTCAAAAACTGGCAGCCATATTTACTTGTTGGCTTAAGCGCTGCTAGCTCACATGAATGATCGTTGGCGTCTTCCCAGGCCCAGTTGCCTCTGCAAAGAAATTCATCTTCACCAGTTAGCTGACATTGGTTCATCAATGACTGCGACAGTGGATGATAAGCATCCATTTCATAGTTGTAGGCCAGGAACTGCTGTCTTAAAGCTGCTACCATTGCGGTTCCGTTTCTCACCATCGGCAGTGGTACGACGCGGAATATTTCTGCTGATGATTTTTCTACCAAGGGAATCTGCACGTCAATCACTAATTTTTCTTCCACCAGCAGACCATGCGCCGTCATCACCTTGTATATTGCCTGCAACACATTGTCCTTCTCACCAGGCAACCTTAGTCCTTTAGGTAGCTGATCCTTTATTTTCATCACCTCTGCCTGCAACTGGTTTGGCCGTACTAAATTTGGATTTACTTTTCCATGGTTGATGTCAATTAATAAGCCAATTACCCTGGCTTGAATATGTTCCACTTCAGTAAACAAGCTGCTAAGTTGATCGGCTACCGCGAAGAAGTCCATCGCCTTTTTGAAGAGGGAATAGTCAGTGTTCAGCATCTGACTTATGTTTTGCACCTTCTCATTCAGCTCTTTAAACTGTCCATTTATTTCATCCGTGGTCTTTTTCAGCACATTAAGCGTTGCTTCCACCACAGACGTTTGCTTCTCAGCCAAATATTTCAAGTTGTGCTGATTTTCAAGTACATTTTTCATATTTGCTTCCATACTCTCTCTGTCGTCCGCATCCATTACTCCGAAAAGAATGTGGAAAAGAGACCCAACAAACTCTAAAGGAGCCCTTTTATTTCGTTGACGTTTTTTGTGTGAGAGTAACAAGTGGTTCTCATCTATAGTGTTCAGTCTGTTCGTCATAATATCCATCTGCGTGTCGCACTGCTGCTCGAACGATCTCAGCCGAACACATAATGATTTACACGCTTCTAGACCCTTATCCAGATGATTCACCGTGACAAAATACCCGTGCAGATCGAAATATGTCATAAGGTTCCATGACGATGTTACTCGGTTGATTCTGCCAATTTTATCCATATAAATGATTGTGTCATTTCCCAATTCTTTTATCGCACCGCCGGTAATTGAGGTTGACATCGATTGAACACTTGCCATCATTGCCATGATCATCCATAACATCATTGCTACGTTTATTTTTCTTTTTTGAGGTAATTTGCAAATATATGTCTGCGACACTTCAATGTCGGCTTCCTTTTCACCACCATTAGCGAATATCTCCAGCGGGCATAACTTGTGTATGGGCCGTTTTAACAACCCCTTTTGTTTAGCGACCTTTACTGTAGCGACTCGAACCTTTCCATCTTTGCCTTTATGTACTTCCGCAATACTTCCCAAAGGCCACCTTCCAGGAGCAGTATTTTCATCCCTCACTATCACCATCTGTCCAACCTTGATATTTGGTACTGGAGTTTTCCATTTTACTCTCTGCTGAAGACTACTCAGATAGTCATTGCGCCACTGTTTCCAGAAATCATCCCGCATTCTTTGAATTATTTTCCACCTGTCTAAAGATCCCAGTTTATTCTCCACGCCTCTTTCTGGAATACTTAGCAATGGTCTTCCGACTACAAAGTGTCCTGGCGTTAAAATCTCGCAGTTGTCCTCACTGAGTGGACACAAGGGACGAGAGTTGAGAACAGCTTCTATCTGCGACAAAAACGTTGCCATTTCCTCATACGTTAATTTCGTTTCACCAACAACCCGTCTCAAATGGTGCTTCACAGACTTCACGGCAGCCTCCCACAATCCTCCGAAGTGAGGAGCTCCGGGCGGAATAAAGTGCCACTGTATTCGCTCAGATGCTAATATATGAGCCACGTCTGAATTTTGCTGCACCGCTTTGACGAACTCTTTATCCAGATGTCTTGCCGCTCCCACGAAATTAGTGCCATTGTCCGAATATATATGGCTACTTTTTCCTCTTCTACTGAAGAATCGCCGTAGCGCAGCCAAAAACGCTTCTGTTGTTAGATCGCTGACTGCCTCCAAATGTAATGCTTTGGTTGCCATACAAACAAATACAGCTATGTATCCTTTGTAAGCTCGCTGTCCTCTTCCTTTAGACACCTTCATTTGAATAGGACCTGCATAATCAATTCCTGTGTGATCAAATGGATGAGACACACAAACTCTGCTTTCTGGTAGGTTACCCATTAATTGAGCCGCAGTTTCTCGCCTATAACGCAAACATTTGACGCATGACCGAACTGCTCTCTTGATGGCATTTTTGGCACCAATCACCCAATATCTGCTGCGTAGTTCATTTTCCATGAGTTTCGCACCTCCATGTAGCGTTTCTGTATGGATGCCATCAATTATTCGATCCACCAGACAACCTTTCCCCAATAAAATTGGATGCTTTCTGTTGAAGCTTAAACCAGAATTCTCCAGCCTGCCTCCAACTCTCAACACTCCAGCTGCATCAATGAACGGTGTTAGTCCACATATCTTGCTCCTCGTCGGTACTTCGCTGCCATTCCTTAGACACGAAATCTCTAACGAAAATTGGTTTGCCTGCACGCTCGTAATTATTAATTGCTCTGCCTCGTTTATTTCTTCCGCAGTTAATTCATTTTTTCCTGGTTTACGCTGAGCACGTTCAATAAATCTTCGCACATATGCTATAATTCTTATGAGTTTTTTGTAGCTAGAAATCCTCGTAATTAACTGCATGATGACATCGTCTTCCTGTTTATTTTCCTTTAGAACTCCAACAAAGGGTTGAACCGTCGATATGGGCCAATTGTTTTTCTCCAGCAGCCAATGTGGACCACTCCACCATAACTCATCTCCTTTTAGCAGCTCTGGCTTCATCCCTCTTGATGCAGCATCCGCTGGATTCTCCTTGGATCGCACATGACCCCATACGGCACCAGGAACAGACTTCTTAATTTCCTCTACTCTAACCCGAACAAATTTGTCTTTAATATTTTCAGCCTTTGCGATCCATGCTAGAGCAATAGTTGAATCGCTCCATAAATATTTCTGTTGTTTTTGGACTATTAACTTTTCCACATTAAGCATCAATTTAGCCAACAGATGCGCTGCACACAATTCAAGTTTTGGCAGTGTTTTCCTATTTTTCACTGGGTTTACCTTAGATTTTGCTGCTACCAACGTAACTTTGTTTGCGGCCCGGATGTATATGACAGCTGCGTACGCCTTTTCCGAAGCATCAGCAAAACCATGCAGTTCTATTTCCATTAGTGATGAGGTAGACAACCAACGCGGTATTCGGATTTCTGCTAAGTCGGGCAATTTCCTCATGATGACATCCCATTCCTTTATCATCTCAGAGCTTAACTGGTCGTCCCATGCCATATCCATTACCCATAGTCGCTGAATGAATAGCTTGGCTAGAATGGTTACAGGAGCCAGCCAACCCAAAGGATCATATATCTTGGCCAGTGTGGAAAGCGCCTTCCGCTTAGTCAACTTGTTATCTTCAATGATCTGAAAATAGAAAGCAAAATTATCTGTATGGGGATCCCATTGAACACCCAACGTTTTCATTGTTTCGCCTTCCTCAATCCTAATGACTTCATTTTCGCCAACATTTGGTATTGCTTCCAATATGTCATTTTCATTAGACATCCATTTACGCAGCTTGAAACCAAACTTATCCAATTGTTGGCTGATGTCATGATGAATTCCAATGCATTCCTGTACTGAATCAGCACCTGTCATCAAATCATCCATGTAAAAATCATTTTCTATGATGGCTTGAATCTTTGGATTCCGTTCGCTGCACTCTTTTCCAATTTCAATTAGAGCTCGTTTTGCCAGAAATGGAGCACATGCTGTTCCGTAGGTAACAGTCGTTAGCGCAAACTCCTCAATTGGCATATGTTTATTCTCGCGCCACAATATGCATTGGTATGACTGATCTTTATCTGCTACTAACACTTGTCGATACATTTTCTCCACATCCGCTACCAAGACAAATCTCCATAATCGCCATTTCAATAGAATTTGAAATATATCTTGTTGTAGTTTTGGACCAATTTCAAGTACGTCGTTTAAGCTTTTACCATTCGATGTCTTGGCTGAAGCATCAAATACCACCCGAACTTTTGTTGTAAGATGGCTTTCTCTTATCACCGCTTGATGTGGTAAATAGTACTTTCCACTATTTCTTCTTGAGACCTTTTTCATATGCCCCATCTCCAAATACTCCTTCATAAAAGCACAATATTGTTTCTGTAACTTTTCATCCTTTTCCAATCTTTTTTCAAGATTTAAAAAACGTGCTAACGCCATTTTCCTTGATGCGCCCAACTCGATATCCTCCTTAAACGGCAATCTCACCACCAATCTCTTATCCTCATTTATTGTTGTTGTTGTTGTAAAGAGCTGCTCGCATCGATCTTCCTTGACGTCGTCATCTTCACATACTTCCTCCATCTCCCAAAATCTTTCCAGCTCTTTCGTAACCGCCATCACGGCATTTCCAGATTCATGTCCGCAAACGCAACCACAGATTATGAGACCAAGTGACGTCTCTTGTCCAGACAAAGAGCCAATTTTGACTACCCCTTCTTGAATGATTTCATGATATAAATCTGCACCAATTAATAAGTCAATTCTATCGGACTTATAGAACAGCGGATCAGCCAAACAGTAATTTCGCCAGCTCTCCACACTGACGTTCAAATTTCTATCAGGTTGCGCTGAAGATAATGTTGACAACACCATAGCATCTATAACATGAACCGCATCGCTCTCAAACCGTGGTTTGATTTCAATTTGCATGATGGCTTTTGATCTGCCGACTGTCGTGTTACCCAGACCCACTAAATCTGTAACTAACTTCTTTCTGGGTAACCTCAGTATTTGGGCTGCCTCTTCCGATATTGAAGTGCGTTGAGAACCTTGATCGATTAAGGCTCTCATTAAAATTTGCTCACCACTTGCAGCCTTTACTCGTATTTGTGCTGTTGCCAACAGAGTGACAGCATTGCCTTCCATGATTAATTGAGCTTTGGAGTTTGATCTCTGAGTTCGAAGGACCAAATGAATAAAACGAGTTTAATCCCGGAGTACTTTTTTGATACTCATTTATTTCTTCAAAATCTCATCCTTATATAAATTATTTTTAATGAATGGATTAAACTTTATTCATTGAGTATGAGTTAAAAACTGAGCTTACAATAATGCTGTTACTTAAAACTAAGCCACCACATTATGTTGCGCCGCTGTCGCTCTGCCAACGTTGCCATTGCATTTCTTGCTGACACAGTGGCCCGTGTAGAATATTGGGCTATTAACCTGTAGTGGGGTGTTGAATAGGCGGCTCGTGTTACTTGTGGGAATACGGGAGCATGAAGGTTTCCCATGAATGGTTGTAAGTAGTTGGTTTGGGTGCAACCAAATGAATAAGGTGTCTAGAATAAGGTGTCCAATGCGCTGACTTAGCAGCTCGTGTGGGGTTTTTGGTTGCCTTGGTGCAGCTAAACTGAGGGAATACGGGAACACGAGGGTTCCTCATGAAAATAAACAAAAAATGGAAAGTATCTTATCTATTCGTTCTCAAGGCTAAAACATTTCCATGACACACATCAACTAATATCCCATGTTTAGAAATCTAAACATATATATATATATTATTTAGTTCCTAAAGTGTTATTTCTCTCTATTATTTGTATTTATTTATTATTTTTTTGTATACTATTATTTTATTATTTCAAATACTTTTTAATAATTTGTAAGAACAACTTAAACATTCGTATTAATATTAATATTTTGTATTTCAGTTTTTTTCTCTACGAAATTACTGAGTACACGTAGTACAGTTTACAAGTTCATACTTAGTGTACAATTTTTTTTTTTTTGCATTGAGTTTATATGTACTGTCAACGAGTATTAAAATAATTTTTTAGAGAAAACAAAATTAATAAATATGTATTCAATGGACAGAAATCAGAATTAGCAATTTAGCTTGTTTCTGAATGGCATATGTTCATATTCGCTGTACGTCTCTGGAATTCACTTCCTAACGATCTGCAATTACTCAGTAACTCGGCAACATTTAAAACCAGACTTTGGAAACATTTTAATGCATTAAGTTGATGACTGTTAAAACTCATTTATATATTTATTTTTATTCTTTTATACTTACCTTAATTTCTTTTTTTTTCGGATAAACTAAGTCTATTAATTCCTCTTTAATTGATAAATTCACTTTTGTTTTTTTTTTTCAAAATTCAAATCTACAAAGCCACAAGTGTTAGTTTTTTCCGTTAGTAAGTTATTCATTCAAAATCTGTGATGTATTGTATAGCTATAGATTCTTAGTTTTAAGTGTTTACTATTACAATTGTTGGAGATATTACCCGCACTTTAGTTATAAGAATTTTATATTGTTGTTGTGCGGGTGTAAATAAATAAATTACAAATTAAAAACATATACAACTAGGAGAAACTTAGGGCTATTGATCATACTTCCAGCTACTTAATTTTATGAATAAAAACTTAATATTTATAAAGGAATTTATTTTTTGAATACATCATATCTTCACTGAGCACATACTATTTTGTAATAATAACGACAAATGCTGTCAGAGCTTTTCCTTTATGATGGCATGTTTATTTTTTCCTTTTTTGTATATATTTTCTCCAGTTGTTTCTTGTGTATTATTTCGTGTTTTTTTTTTTTCTTCGTTGGCTAAAATGTAAAAAAATGATTTTCTAGAATCTTAATATGCCACAAAGAAAACACGTTCCATTCACAGAGGAGTAGTTATGTACCATCCAGACTGTTGTTATCTAAAATTTTTAATCTTTCCCAAAAAAATGTGAGCGGCTACCAACGAACGAACAAACGAGCGAGCGAAGGGCATGCATACAGCAAACATTCTTGGGCATATTAATAATATACGATATCTTCCATCTTCATTATCATACATTGTGCACATGAGAATCTTGGAACTACCATACAATTCCATGCAAATGTATTTATGAAGCCCCTAAAATTGGAGCCTATGTGTGTTACATGCGTTTATTTTAAAGAAAAGCAAAATTGTTAATAACTTTTTCTTTGTTTAGCTTGGTATGGACCTTACTGAATATAAACTCAAATCTCATACTTACTTCTGCTAGAATTGTGTTTATTTCTGTGTATTACACTCTCAATCTTAAGTAAATAATGTTTTCGGATCTTAATAAACACTGTGGCAACAAAGCAAACAAACAATAGCTGCATACAATTTTAAACAATAGGAAGGGAAGGCCTTAACCGAAATGCTATCAGACCACAGACTCCAATGGCATGAAAACTGGAACAACTTAAGGCTGCTTGCCATGGAATGGTTTTACTTAATGTATTATCGTTTTTGACCATGTTTCTTAATAGTTGTATATTTATGCACATGCCTGCCTACCTACAATGGAAAACAGAATAAGGGTTTTATCACCATTGACTTATATTCTCTCACATACGCTTCGAATATACATACAGGCCTCAAGAAATACTTGCGTACTTATGCACTTATATTTATGGCCATAATTTATGTTCAATGGGATTTTTTTTTGCTCGAGTATATATACATCCCAGTCAAATTTGTATTAATACTAGAAGAACTAAACCGGTCAAAATGACCGGTTAGAGCTATTTTGAATTAAAAATTTATCAAATAAAATAAACTATGGTTTCTTTTGGATTTTGTAGATTGCAAAACAACAATTTTCAATTTTATAAGGTTTCCACCAAAACATCAAATTAGTCATTTTGGCGAATAAGTGTAAATAATGCTTTGTCCTTAATGAAAACTATTCTTGATATGCTATTGTCATTGATTGAAATGGAAATCAAAAACTTGGAATAGCACAATTTGAAAATATCCACTTTCATCTTCTAAGGTTTTTTACGTTCGTATTACTTTATTGAAAGTTGATATTTCTCTCAACTTCGCTACTTGAAGTAATTAAAGGAGATCTTATATGCCAAAGGAAAAAAAAAAACGAATGAATGGGTTTTCGAGTCAATTAGAGGGGTTGGTTTTAACTGAAGTCACTAGGGACTGAAGAATTTAAGACGCCACAGATTACATTTTAGGAATTTTTTTCTTAGCGCTGATACCTATCTTATACTTAATATACTCGTAGATACCAACGTTTTTTTTAACACCCTCCAAATACATGAACTAATTGCACTTTGTGTGGTTATGGGAAATCTTTATACAAATTTTCATTACATAAGAGAAAAAATTTTGGGTAAAGTTGTTACTCCATAACATAATTACCATTTTAGTACAAATTAAATAGTTGCAAATTGCCATTCGAAAAATGTTTAGAAACGTTATTTTATAATCCATTAAATTTTAATATCGTAAATCACTTCGTTTGCTGGGTAACCTGTGGATTTATGCGGAAGCTCTTTTCAGTTTTTTATGCTTATGTTGCACTGTGAAGGTTTTTTGTATCATTTTTCCGTACTTGTGGTACTTGTGCATAAGTAGCAACAGCATCTAAACACACACGCACATTCAAACTTGCAAGTGTATGCCACTTGATGTGGACATTTACCCAGCGGCGGAGTTCATGTCCTAAGAAGGCCTATTTTTAGGCCTGTCTAGACGTTCCATTGCATCTTCCTTTCCATTTTATATAGGGTGAGACCTTATCGTTGATTTCCATACAAAGGGTCTTCAACAGCCAGCCCCTCATATAGAAACATTCTATAGGAGTGTAAGTAAGAACCGCTATATAATTAGTGAAAAATTAACCATTCCACACCGCTTATCAAGTTCGTATTCAAGGCATTAAGGTACAAACAAAACAAATTTATTGAAAATTAATTAATTAATTTTGGAATACTTTGTTACTATTTTCTTCATCTCCTTGAAATATATTTCTACTCACGAAAGTTCTCCAGTGATGACATATTATTGCAAATTTTAAATTTTGCCCATGAACATTCCACTAAAGAACAGGGGCAAGCATAATTTCAATGATAAGAACCCTCCTTTTCATAGCCGAGTCCGAACGGCGTGTCGCAGTGCGACACCTCTTTGGAGAGAAGTTTAACATGGCATAGTACCTCACAAATGTTGCCAGCATTAGGAGGGGAAAACCTGATGGTCTCGCCAGGATTCGAACCAGGCGTTCAGCGTCATAGCCGGACATGCTAACCTCTGCGCTACGGTGGCCTCCATCTGACATATTATTGCCAGGTTTAATTCTATCGCTTTGTTCGTCAATTCTTTATAACGGAACACATTGGCATTAAACAGGCCTGAAATCGGTAATCGCCTTCCTCATTCGGCCGCTGGTTATATTTACATGTTGAGTGTGTTTGTGTGTGTGTGTGTGTGAGAGAGTGTGTACATATTAAATATGTACATATTTGCTTAATATGCATATGTATTCTGCACAAATGGACGGTTATTATATACTTGGCTATAAAGTCGTTAAAATTGTATTACTATTGGCTTTGCTTTTGTGGGCTTTTTCATGAATACTTTCATCAGTGTCGGCCATGATGTTGTGGAGATTTCAGTAAATTCCTTCTTAGATACTCCCATAATGATAAAATGAAACTGCATTGTTTATGGTTTGCCAGAGAGTCGGTGATTGTGGATCGAGGAAGTGGGGTGAATGTCTATGCAGATATGTGCAAACGCAATTACAAGGCACCGGTGCTGGTGCTGAGAGCAATGGGCGATGTTGGTCCCCCTGTGGATGCGTTGAAGATGCATGGTCTGCCCTGTAAGAATATCTTGTGACCAACTACCCATAAGATGAACTTAAAACTCGAACATTATCCACTTAAAATTGGAGCTGTTTCTACTGCTGCCGCTGCTGTTGATGATGTCAATGCAGCAGATGGCAACGTTGACGAGCATGAGGATAAGGTTGACGCTGATGACTCTGATGCTGACAATGGAAATGATGGTGACAATGGTGATTATGATGGCAGAGTAGACGATAATGATAGGTTATGGCTAAACTTTGAGAATCTTTACTTTATATTGCCCTGCTGGTCGAGGGTGGCGAGCCTTCGGTGCTTTCTTGCAGTAGGTTCTACTTCCATATCTACCACTGCTGTTGCCTTTTGTTGCTTTTGTATTCATACTTAAGATGAGTACTCTCTTATGATGATGACGGTTGTTGTTGTTGGCGATGCAGGCAGCTCTGTTGTTGCTACTGCTCTTCTTCTTTGTCAGTTGCATCAACTTCTTAGATTACAACCTGTTTCCGGTCTTTGTAAAGCTGCCATCAGAAATGTGGGTAAATGCCCCTTGTGACACCATGCAGTGTCAGAGTGGAGTGTATTTCATTCGCAATAGTGTTTGCTTGTGTGTGTCCGTATTAAGAAGGATGGGAAGGTGCGGCATGCGGCTAATGTGCCTTTATGAGAATGTCTGCAGAGAAATATCGAATTGTCATCATCAGTGGCCTCATTATTGCCAGCATCATCTGCAAACATGCATATATAAAATCTACCAAATATGTATTTGCAAGCAAAGGGTTATTATTTGAGGACTTTCATGGGGTTGCATGAACAGTTCTACATATATTTAAGCAACTCATCCACAAAGTTTTTGAAACCTACTACTTTTGGATGGGTGTTATGTTTTGTTATTCTGTTTGCAACGCGTTGAATTCCTTTCCAAATATAGCGTTAAAACGAGTATAACCCAAGTGTAAAAGAGGGTTATAGTTAATATTGAAGAGATTGGTTTGTTTTGCTTTTATTGTTTGAAAAAAAAATTTAATTGTTTTACAAAACAAAAATACAAACAAAGGGAAATACTAAGTCATTGCAAATGCTCCCAATAATATATTGTGGATAACGAAATCATATTCCTTTTTGATGAGTCCACAAATATAGAGTTTGCATATCGTACGAGTATCTATGACAAAAAGAATCGACCTTGTATGTTCCCTATTATAGGATTAGATTATTTACCAAAAACCCGCATTTTGTCGCTTATTTTGTATGGGGAAAAATAACACGCAGGAGATGTCCCCTATGTAGGCAGTGCATTGCGTTGGCAAGTGGAAAGTTAGGATTAAGACACTAGGATGATATTGGGAGTAGTGTTTGTTGACCTTTGTTTTAAATTTCTGAATGGCATAGTCAGGTGGAAAGGCATTGGTAGGATCCAGCATACGAACAGTTGGGGCACAAAAGTAATTATCTCTATAGTGCATGGACCGGTCAGCTAGCCAACCAATAACAAACGGTTGTGAGTTCGTACAAAGTCTAGTATATTTAACAAATATCCTTGCATCAAAAAAATTAAAGCTAATATCTGTAGAGCACCCACCATGGAACAGCTTCACACAACCCACATTACGACGATGCTCAAGGGAAACAATAAAGTTGGATACCCTTCCGTCGCCAATCAACACCAGTGCACTTCTTTGAACGCGGTCCTGAAGTTTCAACGATGATTTGGAAGCTCCACCCCCCACACATGTGAATTATATTCCATCTTCGGCCTGTCGTAGGTTTTAAAGATATTGAGAAGGTCAGAGGGAGTGAAGAACATGGTTTGACCAATGGACATCACATTGTATCTTCTTGCCCAGAAAATCCAGAGGATCAGACTTCTCAACATATATACCGTCGACAGATATTGACGATTGCATTGAGTCAGCGAATCGGTTGTGTGACAACAAACAACACTGGCCAGCAAATCCTGGCAGAGTTTCACATCTATAAGCCTTCTGTCTTCAGCTTCCCGAAGACTTGGTCTATGGTCGAATGAGTATGAATGACAAAAACTGCTGTAATCAGCAAATGAGTAGATTGGATTCGGAGTCTGGAAGATGAGAAATATAGACAGAGAAAGGACAAAACCTTGTAGTACACATGCGGTCAATTTGTATTTATTGGATTCATAGTGCGGTCCTCAAGAAAACTCGTCATAAATCGAAAGAAGTCATTGCCAACTCCAAAAGTGTTTAGCTTTGATATAAGTGTGCCGTGCCAGAAACTGATAGATAGAGTGACACCAACGTTCCGCAAAAACGCCATCAGATCTCCCATGGAGCGATTTTTGCGGAAACCTGTCTTTCGCTGAGAAGACCATTGGACTTAAAATTCTGCACAATATGGTGGTTGACGCGGAGCAAATCTCTATTGTTTGGTAAATCGCAGGGTTGTTCGCCTGGTCCTTTTTGGTTATCGGCTGAACGTTCGGAACCTTCCAACACGCTGGAACGACTCCCACACGGTAAATAAGGTTGAAAAGATTGTGAAGTGGACGAGCAAACGTCGAAGAACACTTACATAGAGCAAATGTCGATAAACCATCCGGGCCCGAGGATTTATTTACGTCGCGATTCGCAAATGTCTCTTTAAACCCTCGCATTCGGAAATACAGTTGGACTTCGATTATTTACTACAGGTCCAATGATAACCAATCCTATGATAACGGAAAAAGCTTAAATATTTCACCCATCTAGGCGTAAAATAGATTAAATTTAGCCGATGGATCAGGGTGCAATATGCAGCTTTAAAAGCAATTATCGAAAAATTTATCTACTAGTGTTTCAGATATAGAAATGGCAGATAACTTTCATCCGATAATGCAACATAAATATCAAATGTAACAAACCATTTCATCAATAAAGAAATGGGAATATAGTTTAGTTGCTATTTTGTCTATTGACGAAACTATAGATATTACAAACGCCACAGATAAGACTCAGAAGAAAAATAGTTCAGACGAATCTCAGGACGATTATGTCTTTACAGGAAGCAATCCATGGTTCCACAAAATTTTTTGACAAATGATCTTAAACATTTATGTTAAAACTGTATAAAAATAAAGGGTAATGTTTTAGCTATTATCGTTCTGGCAGCAGTGGTTTAAACAGCGCACACACGTTTCGTGTTTTGTTTTATTGTCAAACATCTTCAGTTTGGTCTATATTTAACAATGAATCGTCTTACAAACGAACAACGCTTGCAAATTATTGAATTTTTTTCATCAAAATGCGTGCTCTGTTAAGAAAGTTCATCGCGCGCTCATTTGTTCTTTCATGTGTTCAGCGACGAAGCTCATTTTTAGCTCAATGGGTACGTAAATAAGTAGAATTGTCGATTTTGGAATGAAGACCAGCCAGAAGCATTCCAAGAGCTACCAATGCGGTTTATGGGCTGGTGGCATCATTGCACCGTACTTCTTCAAAGATGATGGGAATCATAAGGTAACTGTGAATGGTGATCGCTACCTTGAGATGATATTCAACTTTTTTTTGCCCAAAATACAAGAACTTGACTTGCATGACATGTGGTTGCAACAAGTCGGTGCCACAAACCACACAGCACGAGTAGCAATGGACTGATTGAGATGCGAGTTCGGTGAACATTTTATTTCACGATCGGGACCGGTCAATTGGCCGCCTAGATCGTGCGATTGAACGCCTTTAGACTATTTTTGGTGGGGCTATGTTAAAGCTCATGTCTAAACATACAATCCCTCTTCAATTGTCGCATTGGAAGACAACATTGAAGCATTTATTCGTGAGATACTGGCCGAATGTTGGAGAGAGTATGCCAAAATTTGACTAAGCAGATTGACTATTTAAGGCGCAGTCACGGCCAACGTTTCAATGTAACTTAATCTTCAAACATTAAATTATATGGACCGTACTATCTTAAGATTTCATACATTTTTCTGAACTTAATGTGTTGTTTTTTAAACTTTAAACTTAAACTATAGCTCTTAAAAATCACCGTTTATTATTCCATTATCTGTGAAAATCGATTATCCGTAATGCCCCTAGTCCCGAGCATCCCGGATAATCGAGGTCCGACTGTATATTTAAGGCATCATCTTTAACAAGACTTGGGATATCCGACAAGTTGAATTTAACTCTTTTAAGAAATTTCCAGAAGCTCTTAATTCCCTTGGAGAAGCAATAAATTTGGCAAGTTGACGTTGTTCGTGTAGAAACTTTTCGGGCCTAAGCACCCTGGCACACAAAGTTCTTTTCCGTTTTGCACAACCGTACAGTATTGGGATTTCTGATTAAACACCAATTCCTGAAAGCCTTCTCATTCGTTCTGACAACCTCCCTGCAAACCTAATGACGACCTCTGAAAAACATTTATTTAGAATTAAAATGATTAATTTTTTGCTTTTGTTGAAATTGGTTTTGTTTTTTTGGATGAGTGTTAGTGTTGATCAATATTAAAATACAAAGCATTTAGCGGAATGGCGTTTTATTTGTCCATAAGCTAGCGACTCCCCTAGATTGGCAAATAAAACAGACCAAATATTTTTTATTTAGTTTTTGCATTTCCTACACCCAGAGAAAATTGATACCAAACGTGCACATTTCAATACCATACGGTATTGATAGTAAAGCAACACCTTATGGTACAAAAACAATACCGGATAGTATGTATGAAATATGAAATCATGAATACCGTTTTATTTCGATTATTTATGTTAATAATTACAGAAAGTAATGTTACACCATGACCAACTTCAATTCTTTGTATTTAGCAATTGATTCCATATCCATCGATTTCCAGAAGTGTTTTTCATATGAATACACTTACACGTTTTCCAAACAATGGACTATCATTTTTTTTTGATGTAGAATGTCCTAAGAATTTGTACGATTTCGATTTTCACCGCTTTCGAGTTTTTACGCTCTCAAATTGTATTAAACCATTTGTTTGACAAATAATTTATAATGGCGGCAGTATTTGAAGTACAAAGCTCAACGACACCTCTGGCCCTAGAATAAAAATATAATTGTGGCGCCGTGAATTCGTAATAGCCTCCTTTGTCTGATATTGATGCCAAATGGTATTAAAAACCTTTGCCAATGATGCGAACAGAATAATTCCAGGCGATATTGGCAAAGAACTTCAATTTTTCTAGCAGTGTAGAAAAAGAAAATATGTAAGCCCTTGTTAGATTACTTTGCGATATTTCAATACTTAAAATAAGCATTTTTTTTGGAGGGGGGTGTGTTGTCTAGTCGTTGTTCGAGGTTTTCAGATTGCCACGGTGTTCCCATCCTTCTATTGATTGCTGTAAATATATTCGTTTGCCTCTTAAACGTATTCCTCCTACTCACTCCGTGAACATGTTCCCAATTCCCCATTGCTACTGATTTTGATTTCTATTTTTGCACTTCTTTCTTTCCCCTTTTTTTACTTCTTGTTTCCCTCAGCGGCTTTTGTGGCACATTCTGTCAAGCGTTGTATACCTTATTTTGAAAATGATTTACCACATCCATAATTAGGGAGTTGGGTTCTTTCCATTTTTGTGCTCGCCTCAATTCATCACCAACAGCTTTTCATCTCCCTCCTTGTGATTTGTTTTGCGGTAAGATTGTGCAGAGAAGTGAAGAACAAGAAGAAGAAAACAAAGCCTCCAAGTACGAAAAACGCCAAAAATACAATCCACGATGCGACGAGTGCTTGTCTCACACGCCTTGTTTGGCATTTAAAGCTGCCAACGAACAATGGTTCAGAGGTGGTTGCTTGGATCGGTTCTGTTCATGGTTGGAGGCAACTGCTTCCTCTTCTTCTGTTTGTTGTGTTCGAGAGTTTTCTTGGGCTGCTTGCCAGCTTTTTTTTGATTGCCCGAAAAGCAGTTATTAACTTATTAAACATAATTAAATGAAACTTCACACCATTGTTTATATGGATATGAGGAGGGAATCTTTGGGAAACAGGCATTATGCACAAATCATACCTCCAAACGGCCGACAGAGAGCAATCCTCTTTGTATATGTGGGGGAAAAATAAATGTCTATTATCGCTGTTTTTTCCGCTGTATAATTTTCACACCAAAACAGGAATGGCTTTGTATTTTCCGCAACGCCAACCAACCAACCAGCCAGCCAGCCCTAAGCGGGAGGGGAAGCTGCTAAATTTAAGGCAAAAATATTCTCAAAATAGTTAAAAAATGTAATTAATAACGAAGGTTAACCGAGGTTATATGCTGCCTTAAAGAATTTCCATTTCCTCCCAATATCTCTCGAAACTTGCAACATTTGCCATTTGTATGCCCACCCCCTGTCTCCAAGCACACTCATGCCAATTATTAATATAATTTGTAATAAAAATAATTAGAATGAAATAATAATCATAACAAAAATAACAATAAAAAGTTTTTATGTGTTACTAAAAAATTTTCTTTTCTTCCATTTTAGGTATGTAAGTCAAGTCGAAAACTTGGTTGAGGCAACCAGAAAAAAACCCAAACAACATAAAATTTTACAGTAAGTACGATGCTATAAAAGGTAAAAAAAAACAACCAACATTAGCAACATCACGCAGAATAATTAAATGCCTAATTGAAACGAGTACTGAATGGGATAAATGTTTGTAGGCTTGGCAATAAAACCAGAAAACGGCAGTATTCCTACTCACTGCTTTACTTTAGAGAAAGGGGGAAGTCTAAGGGGATCCGTATCAGGCATGATTGGAGGTGCAACTCGGAAGCAAATCTAAATGCATTATACTTTTCATCAAAAATGTGTCATATTTGATGTTCAAGTCGTAAAATTTCACATTAAGCATCATTTGATTAATAATGCGCCATTTTGCAATTATTTTTAGGGTATCTCGAAAGTAAAAATGACAAAATCTACATCTCCTAAGTGGTCTCCTTGGGCTTTTTGGAATAATTTAGATGAGCAAACTGATCGAAAATATTTTTTTTTTTAAGGAGCATTAAATTCGTAACAAGGCCGAGACAAATTTTTGTATGCCCTCCATTGTGAACCTTTAACCAATCTTGTATTGACATTAAACCAGAGTAGTATTAAAATCAATTTAAACTTGAATACTTCATCAAATTGTAAACCTTTGTATAAAAAGTAAAGCTTCCGCTTCATGGTCATAAAAGATATAGGTGCTCGATTTATTTCTAGACCGATTTCAGTACATCCCTTGAAATGACATTGTATAATGAGACATGTGTCACTCTGGTTTGTGCAGAAGACCGGTAAGATTCTGGTATAAAAGTTCATCCATTCTACGGTATCTAATATTTGCTATCTGTTGAATCGAACTGTTGTCTTTAAAGTTGAAAGGTTATTTTTTATTTTGTGAAAAATCGAAATATAAACGCGAATATTAATATCTAACAGTTTCATGCTTGGGCAATTCAAGAATGGCAGATTACCGGAACTAAATTGACTCAAACAAGTCAAAGGCATTAATTCCGTTCGGGCCAAATCATCATAATACGGTGAATCAATTGTGAACCCATAGCAGCTAAATCGAAATATTGTCCCATTGGGACCAAACTCGGCACAGAGGTCGAGTCATCAAATACAATTCACTGTTTAAGACGGTGAAACTGAATATTGGTCTTTATGGTAGCTTTATTTAAATATAGGTCTTTTTCCACCTCCTTCTTTGGGAAGGATATGCAAGAGTCTAATATAACTTCCTTTGACTCAAAACCTTCTTAGACCCAAAAACTTAAATCGGAAGATCCGTATATTTATATAGCAGTTATATCCATTCTTGTTTGAATCTTTGAGTGGAGCGGACGTATTTTTATATCGCTCCGCAAAAATTTTTTGTATCTCATAATGGGTAGTTATTTTCGGAGAAATTTTTTAAGTCACTCAAGGATATCTACGATAGTGTCATCCATTAGGCGGTTGATGATCTGCGTCTGTTTCCAGTGGAGCGCAGATCTAGAGCCCCGAAGTGGGCTTGAATAGACTCCAAAAACTCAACAGATGCGGTGGTGGTAGCATGTTGTCTGCTACTGAAACGCCTACTAGTGGAGCGGTAGCGTCAGGCTCCACTAGCCGACAGATGACTGGTCAGCAGGAGCTTTCGAACCTATTGTATCTTCGTGTGCCTATAATTTGCCTAGGTCATCGGGCTTTTCTGACAAACCAATACGCTCTTTAATAGGTTGGAATAATAAAAGACACATTGCTCTCAGGTTTATTGAGAGGCTTGTTGTGAATGGTCCTACGACTCTAACCGATAAAGAGATAGACTCCTTTAATTGGGCTCGGAGATTCGCTGAACGGCCTACACCAAAGGCTACACGATTAGAATCGGAAACGGCACCGCAGTCAGCCAAAAGGCTGCATCCTATGGCCAAAAGAGCAAAGGCGAACAAAAGTAATATGGGTCCATGGACCTTTGCTTATGTCGCAAAGGACAAGGGTAGCTGTCGACAAGGGAGAATGAGCTGCATACCTAGAAATAATTCGACAGCAGCACCTAGTGATGCATCTAAGGAGGAATCGTTCAAACCGCAAGTATCCGGTGTTCTGAGGAAGAGTGGTTCCACTGCTTTCTCAATTGCCACTGGATGCAGCAGGAAACTCATCAGGACAAGATCGAACGAATCTTGAAAGGATGAAGGCAGACTCAGAAGAAGAGGCTAACACGACAATCTTAACTATGGTCCGGTTTCTGCAGATAAATCTCCGCCATTGTAAGTCCGCTTCGGCGGCACAAAAGTCCTTGTTGGCCAGAGGATTTGAGGTGGTTCTTATTCAGGAGCCATGTGTGTGTGGAGGAATGGTTCATGGACTAAGAATTCCGCGATTTAAATTACTCGAGGGTCTGGGGAATGGGACTCACAGAGCCTGTATTCTTGCATAGAGTAGTGGAAATGTTTTTTTCTTCCGTCGCTTAGCACTGAAGATGCAATAGTAGCAAGCCTTTAAATAAATAAGTCTCATTACTGGCTGGCTTCTCTTTATACGACACATGTTTCAGAGATGCCGCCTTCAAGCCTTAAGTTGTTGTTGTTGTAGCAGTGTGTTATACACTGAGACGGTAGCCCTTGCCGATGAAGAACTCCATCGGGTCAATCCGGTACGTACAATCGGCTACCATGGGATTGAAGAACGAAGTGATGGTAATCCATATCACCAGATATGCGAAGGATAAAGACATAATGGTCAAGCGCATAACGAAGGTCCTGAATGAATCGCTTGTGTTAGCACCTTCTAGTGCCATGCCAAGGGGCATACAGCGACCGCCATGGTGGACTCCAGAACTGGTTGGTCTAAGGAAGGACTGCAGAAAACTAGGACATCTATAAGGCTGGGCTTAGAAAATACAAGGGTGAGCTAAGATAGGCTAAAAACAAATCCTTGGTGGAATTCTACAGCTCCGTGAATGATACATCTGAGGCCTCTAGGCTAAGGAAGATCTTTTTCTCGAGACCTATTACAGTGGCATATATTCTGAAGTGAGAGAATGCATGCAGTAGTAAACTATTCGTTGACGCGCATTTCCCGGGGAACTCTCCAGCGAACAACGTGGCTCTAGAAGAGGTTGTCACTGGTATCCTTTCATCGGAGACTATTGGGCAAATTCTGTCTGAGCCGAAAATCCTTTGGGTGATAAGAAGTTTCGACTCCTTTAAGTCGTCAGGCCCTGACTGGCTCCTTGGCTTAGGCAGATACACTCTGTTTGTATCAGCATGTCATATATACCTGTTGGAATGGAGGGATACAAAGGTCATTTTCATTCCGAAAGCAGGAAGGCGAAAGATGTTCGCCCTATTAGTTTGTCATCCTTCTTGCTGAAGTCTCTTGAGAGCTTGATAGAAACATATCTTAGGGCAAAGATCCCTGGGAATCGCCTGTATCGGAAGCAGCATGCATATAGTAAGGGCAAGTCCCTTCACGACCTAGTCCACTAGGTTCTCTCGCTGTCTAGGAATATACAATGGTAGCATTTCTTTCAATAATGTAAAACTGACATCAATCATGAAATAGTTGAAGTTTGTAGGCATCAACATTACCGTAAGAAAGTTTATTAATAACTTACTTACGAAAAGATACATTACGGCAGGCTTGGGATCTGTAGATCTGAAAAGATGGGTGAGCAGATGGACACCTCAAGGAGGTGTACTGTGTCCTGTACTTTAGAACATAACAATATATTATTATGCCTGGGAGAAAAAGGTGAAATAGTGGTGGCGTATGCTGATGACTTGGTAATTGCGATTAGGGGAAAGTTTCCCCTAATGCTCACAGCCCCCATCTATCTTTCGTTGCCCTTTTTGCCCGATCCAGAAGAATTAGCTTGCATATCACTGGAGCCATACCCACAGATTCCAGTTCCCTAGAATGTGTAAGATAATTCCTCGTTTCGCAAGCTCGTCCGCTTTACAATTCCCTGGGATAGCTCTGTGGCCCGGCACCCAGAACATTTGAATTGTGAACTGTTCAGCCATCTCGTTGAGAGATCTGCGACAGTCGAGGGCGGTTTTTGTATTCAGAAATACGTTGTCCAAGGATTTAATGGCTGCCTGGCTGTCGGAGAAGATATTTATGCCAGTCGTCGTAATGACATTATATCTTAGCTATTCCACCACTTACTTAATTGCAAGGATCTCCGCTTGATACACACTGCAGTGTTCGGGTAACCTTATCGATATGACCCGTTCTAGATCTTTAGAGTATGTAACTTCTGTTTCCAGGGATATCGTAGTTCCTCATAGATTTTCTCATACACCTGGGCAACGATTTCCGTAAATATGGGCCCAATCGGTTTTTAAGTATTGATGTTGTAAAAATCGAAATATAGTTCAAAGAGGTATTGTAAAACCAATATACTCGTATGTATAAATCCAAACCGATTTCCTTCAAGCTTAAAAATTTTCTTCTTTCGATCGGCCTGTTCGTTGATTTTAAACCACACTTTTGAGTTAAAATTTCCCACTGTGCGCCGTTCGGACTCGGGTAAACTTGAATCGGACAGCACACACTGATTTGCGTGAAGTTTGCCCCTGCTCCTTCATGGAAAGTTCATAGGTAAATTTGCATTTATTCTCATATGGGAACAAAGCACAATTTTTATAGTATTTGCTGACATTCGGGGTGCTGGGTTATGTTATTATTTCCAACACCCAGGTAAAGTAAGCCGCTATGGCTTTCCGACTTCTGATTTTAGTTCGTGCCCACCTAACCAGGGCTGCGGAGTCGAAGTCGGACTCTGAGTTTGGTTCGGAGTTGAGCACGCTAGCCCCGACTCCGAACCGCTCTCCGACACCGGGTCGGATTCGGAGTCGAGGGCTAGACTCCACAGCCCTGCACCTAACATACCTAGTCCTTAGTTAAAATGGATGTAGATTCGCATGTTAACATCTACTCTGACTTTTGACGTCCACATCACATAAGGTAAAGGAGGAAATCGTGCAGAGGAATTGCCGAATGCCATCGACGAGTATGTGGTACAACCAATATTTTATTTTACAAGAAAAGACTTCACTTCCCATTGCCTTGTGAACCAACTTCAGTAATGAGCAACTGATATTTTGGTTGAAGGGATTGAATCAATTAAAGGCATCATGGTGTTGGGTCTATTAAAAAATTTAAAATATATGTTTGCAGCACATAACATTCTCGTACCTATTTGACCTTTCATTATGCATTCTTCGTGTTTCGTTTGGTTTATTGTTTTTGTTTTTTTTTTTTTCATTTTCTTAATATTGATATGCATCAACTTGTTTATTTATCTTAATTGCAGTTTGCACTTTTCTCATTTTTTTGAGACATTGTAATTTTCTTGGCCCGATGTCAAAAACCTCACAGTTGGGCGTTCCCTTTGCACTTTATGCATGGCCATTCGTGGAACTTTCAGTTGTGTTTACATTATTAAAAGTGTATTCATTACAACTTTTTAATGTTCTTAATGAACGCCAAACTGGGTATTAGGTTACAACTTTCCATGCTGTTTCTGCAAGCTAATGCATCTGGCGAATTCACATAAATTTGCAGAAGCTTGGTACTGCTGTGAGATTTTCCGCGCTCTCTGGCTTGCTGGTTTACCATAATCATGCTCTTCTGTTGTTTTCTGCTGTTCCTTTCCTCAAAAGGATCTGAAAGCAATTAATAAATGTTGAGCAACTTTCATGGCTATTGTTGCGTTGTTATTGTAATTGTTGCAAGGATTTTATGCAAATACATCTAGGGCAGGATAACAGGACAAGAACAGCAACCAGTGGCTCAATGGTATGCCGTTAAGTGAAGTAAACTTGGTTATTATTTCCAATTTTAATTTTACAATTTTATGTTTTCTGCGTTGTACGCTCTCTTCCGAGTGGAGGAAGGCAAAGGAAAATCTTTTCAGCGAAGTGCAAAAAGTGAGCGAATGCCAAGCATTTTTGCAAGGGGGCCAAGCTAAATCAAAAGACCTATCTACAATGTGGCCATAGCCATGGGAATGGGAATGATTTACAAGGCTGCCATAAAACTCTGGCAGAGCTTAAAAACTCCCAGAATCCTTACACATCAAAGTCAAAGTCAAAACTCTGCTAAGAGAACACTGAGAAAAAACCAAAATAGAACTTGCTGTATAAGTGATTCGTTTGATGCTAGTTAAGGTTTTCTTCTTTTATTGCTCCCAAAAAAAAAAAAACTTGGGTATCTGTTTTTGTTTGACTTTCAACTGAGAATAAAATTTAATTATTCTGGCTGAAGACTGGCAAGTGAAAAATAATTTTACGCACCCACACAGAAGGAGTATGAATGCAGCACATATGGCAACAAAACACCAAGTCAAGCACTATGAAGTAATCTGTAAAAAATTGCTCAATAAATTAAATAAACACTGAACCGCTTGAAATCTGTAAATTTTTGAGTAAACTTTAGATTTTTCTGCCGCACAGTACCTCTTCGTTGTCTAGCTACACTGCAGTGCAATATTCCGTGCACTCCAGATACACAGCAAACGAGACTAAAATATGCAAAACTCATATGCAAACTATGTTTATTTTCTTTTGAGGCAACACACACACCATGCCGCACACAACGCGTCTGAGCGTCTGAAAAATGGCTAAAATTGAAAAAAGCCAAAGGGAAATAAATAGAATAAACATCAATAAACGTTTTTCCCAAATTCATATGCATACTTGTAGTCTAACACTAGCATCAGCGCCTTTCAAATCTCCTTAGCAGTTAGATCCTAACCGCAAAAGCTTGCAAGCACATCCATTTGCATGAATGTCTGCAACCACAGTGGGGCGTGAGGTGGTGTAGTGCTAACACGAGGACGTCGAGTGTGAAAATCTTTACCGACAGTAAAATTGCCATAAGGGCAATAACAACCAGGACGGTAAGGTCACGAACAGTCTTGCAGTGTAAGAAGGACATTAACGCCTTCTCTGAGGATGGCACAATCCGCATCATTTGGGTGCCGGTCAGACGATTTGGCGGTGAAGGCCAGAGGACTGCACCGCCAAATACTCGGTTAACCCGAAACCTTTCGGGTCGGCACAGTCCGAGTTAAGGGAACAGCGAAACGATCGGTAGGACGGCGAAAATCCTATGGGGGAATCTAGACCGTGAAAAGACGAGGCTATTACTGAAAGGAAGTAAAAAGGCGGTCAGTAAAGCTATTGGTATTATAAAGGGACACATAGGGGAAGATGCTGAGACGTTGGAGCATTTCCTTTGTCATTGCTCAGGTCTATGTCCATAGTGGCATGGGGCGGCTTAATATCTGCGTCCTCTTTTCAACCTAACCTAACCTATATGTAGTGATAGAACAGTGAAATTTGCTTGGGATTAATTGGTAGTCGTCTTAACATTTTGTACAGTCATTGCGTTTTTAACATCTCGAGATATTGATCTGCGCCTTAAATGGTATATCAAAGCTTGACTGTCATAACCAAACTTGGTATTTGGAGGTGTAGCGAAAGTCATAGTGCAAAGTTTCAGACTAATCGGATAGTAATTGCTCCCTCTATGGGAGCAATATGTTTATTCGGAAAATCGGTTTATATGAGAGCTATATCAGGTTGTATACCGATTCATACCAATTCGATTTATATGGGAGCTATTTCAGGATATCTACCGATTCGGACCATACTTACTACAGCAATAGGTCATAGAAAAGCTCATTATGCTAAGTTTTAGTCAGATCGGATAAGAATGGCGCCCTCCAGAAGCTGAGGAAATTCATTTGGGAGATCCGCTTATATGGGAGCCATATTTAAACATGGACGGACTGGGCACATTTACAATACTTACAGATCCAGACGTGTTATGCAAATTTTCGAGCGGCTAGCATTGCTTTTCGAAAGTTAGCATACTTTCGACAGACGGACGGGCATGAAAAGATCAACTTAAAATGTCATGATATTCAAGAATATATATAATTTATAGAGGCTTTGATCAATGAAGCGGGAGGCCACCGTAGCGCAAAGGTTAGCATGTCCGCATATGATTGATGAAAAAATTCAAAAACTCATTCCTCCGACTGAGCAAAAAGTCTATAAGCAACATTATTGTGAAAAGTCTTAGAACATGAGACAATTCACATCGGGTAGCTTAACCAAAACTCAATAAAAAGAGCTTAAGGTAAAATTACTTCTAGTTGCCAGTACGGAGAGCTTATAGCACGTTTACATTCAATTTGATCTAGATTTAACTAAATCTAAAAACAAATCCTGTCCGTTTAAAAACAAATCCTGTCCGTTTACACTGCTTTTTTGGCGATTTAAGTAACATACACTAACGTACATGCGTATGTATGAATGTGCATATGAAACACATCGCTACACAATTCTTGAAAACAGTTGCATATTTTGGTACTTTTATCGATTATTCAGCAATAAAATCGGGTTTATTTGGGAATTAAAAGTAAATCCTGCAAAAATGGGATTTTTCTATGGTAAATCTGCAAAAAAAAAACTTAAATCTCAAAAAGGCCATAATCCGGATTTAGTGGCCAATGTAAAAGTAGTTTTAGACTACAATTTCTATATAATTTTCACTTTTTCAGATAACGCGGCATAAACGAAAAATTGTTTTTCAAAATTTTTTAACTAAGTTCTTTTACTTTTTCCCCACTGTGCCAATAACTTAAATGGCAAACTGAACAAGCGTAAACTGATGCACGCATGGACAGACGACCGTACCGTACGGACAGACAAAATTGTACGGAGTAAAAAATCCCAGACACAAATGGAAAATCCGCAACTCAGTAAGTTGGGAGACAATGCCAGGCCATAATAAAGAACATTCCTCCGATGAAAAACTGTACTCGAATGGCAACAGGAACGCAAACACCCACATCCAAAAAATACGCGCTATTTTGTTCGAGCATTTTGTGGAACGTGACTGGCTTTTTAAGCTGTAAATTCTATTCTCGATTTCCGTTTGTGGACTTGTGTATTTCATGCAGTTTTGTTTGGCATTTGCTTCTGTTGTAGCGGAGAAATGCACTTTGTCTGCACTATGGCCTCCCAAACATTACCAAATAGTAGCTGCGGCACTGGAAAGGAAGACATTAACAAATCCTACATGAAATCACGTAATATTTTGTGGGGGTTCGTTCTCATTGCCTCTTTTGCTCCCGCAAATCACTTGCAGCAGTTTCGTCTTCGAGCTGAGAAAAATTAGTGCCTGGCAAACTTCGACTTCACAGCATTGTGATTGAAGGGAGGACTGGTGGAGATGGTGTTGTTGGAAATTCATACCCTTTTCGAAGTTGTAGTCTTCCCTAGCATAGCCATAAATGTTTTGGAAACCAAACATCACCATCGACACCACAGCCATTGTCAGCCGTATCATTTCGTGCTGCTGACACCTTAGCATTTATGATTTGTCTAAACTATTTGCTTGCTGCTGTGACTTTTACACTCCACTCCCTGCTGTGGCAAATGCCGAGTGCATTTGCAGGCAAATATAAATATTTATGCACATTTTCATATTTCCACATTTTAATGTGTTTTTGCTTCCTTGGCTGCTTTGGTTTTGCATATTCACTGCTGCCGTTGCTGCTGCTGCTGCTGTTGTTGCTTACTTTCGAGAGTAAATAAATAGTTTTTTTGCAAAAAGGGTTCTTTCCATTTCCTCCTTGCCACCAGCAAGTCAGCCTTTTCCGTGGTAAATGGAGCCAAGTTAACATTCGTTTGGTGGAGCAAAGCGAGAGCAAAATAAACATTTTCCGAGTGTATTTAAGGTGTCCTATTGTCTTGTAGCTTGCAATTTTGGTTTTTTACAATCGTCGTGCTTTAGAATAAACCGGTAAACCTTTGTATGGATAAAATGTTTCACAGACACCATTCCGTGTCTAGGTGAAATCCGATTGTCATTTTGTGTCACTTAAATTTCGAAATTCTGCGTTTTCTGAAATTGCTTAGCTTTACTTTCTGATCTGGTCAGAAGATTGTTTTTCACATCAAACCAAAATGGCTAAGAAATCGCCAATTATAGGTCGGTTGGCAACAATAAATTTCCACGTCAATTTTCGTAAACTCGTATTTTAGGTTTGTATCACAAACAAAAAGGCAACATATCCGCAGTTCTCATCCGTCACCGGTGATGAGAAGCCTTCTAGTTTTCCGGAGAAGGATTTGGCACAAACGAGCAGGTTTGGACACATTTGGCAACACGTCCACTTAATTTGTAATGATACCAACAAAAAGGTTTATCACTTAACTTACTCTTTGTCCTGTCTCTTGAGTTGCAATGGCTTCTTGATTGATTAGCTAGTAGCTCAATCTGTTTGGTTAGTTCTTCAATTTTCAACTTTTAAATCTTGAATTTGTATCGTCTGTTGGGATTCTTGCGACTAATATCCCTTGATTCAGAGTTATCAGGAATCTTATCTATTCACTGCTTACCGATAAAATTGTTTGAGTTTGTTTCGGAAGTTGTTGCACCCAGGGAGATTTTAAAAGTTCATTCGAAACTTTACCAAACAGATCATCTCGTCGACTTTCTAATCGCCAACTTCCTTTTAACACAACAAACGCTTTAACCGCTCTTGAATACTCTTCTGTAGTGTTTCATGCTTATTTATTTCCGAGGGATTGAGATTAGTGTCGCTTACCTCCTAAAGAATGCTTGTGTCAATGGATCCAACAAATGCATGGAATTTGGTTGAATCGGATGTTATTTCCGTTGTTATAAATTTGCTTTCAATCCAATTGAACCACAATGATTGATTGTTGCGCGAGAAGAGCGGAACTTTTACAGGAGCTCTTGATACCTCAAATAGGTCTGTGGGTAACTCATCACTCACTATTGAGTTCGACGAAATATTACCATGAGCCAATGGTGGATTCATTCCAAGAACGATTTTTTCAAAATGGTTATCTAGGGCTCTTCTGGCGTTTCTGTTTGGCGAAAAAAACATGGTCCTACCTGTTTTAACGTGTACTCGGGGTCACCAATTGACGTGGTAAAGGGACAAAAAGTAAAGCGCAAACAATTCAAATAATTACAACTATTTTGTTATTGTCTTCCTGACACGTCTACTAATATTTTTCGAATGAATATAATTTGTCCGTACAATGAGAAGCACGGCGCAAGGCGTATTTTATAAGGTGGCCGCATCGGCGAAATGCTACAACATAGCATCTTTTTTGGGAACTTGATGTGTCAAAATTTGTAAATAAGGTGAAGAAAATTCAATTCGCCCTGACATTTAAAATTTTCGGCAAATTTGCTTCAACCAATCAGAGCAAGAAGAAAGAAGTTTATAAATTTTTGAGTGTCAAACTCCCATTAGCTCCAGAGGATTTATCCACAAAACTGGCTGAAACATTTCGGTCCGACCTGTGTGGTGTTCGTTGCTGTCACGAGAAGATTTGCCGCGAGCTACCGAGCGAGATAAGGATGGTGGAACCTCCGTGGTTAAAAAAAATAACTCTTTGCAATTTGAAGTCTGAACAAAGAATAATTTTTATTTTCATTTTAAATCTTAAAGAAAACTAAGTTACAATATAATAAATGATGATTAAAGTAAAAGCTAGATTTCTTGGAATTATACAATAAAAGTTACAAAACAATTTCTTATTAATTAGTTGGTGTTAACAATGATATTGGTTATATGAGACAAATATATTTATTGGTTATTCAGCGTTAATTATGACCTAAATCAATAGGTTAACGTTCTCGGTGGTTTTGGTGGAGATAATAAGGTGGGTGTCGTAACTGGTTTTGGTGGAGACAATAAGGTGGGTGTCGTAACTGGTTTTGGTGGAGACAATAAGGTGGGTGTCGTAACTCCTCCCCCCTTAAGATAGAGCGACGGCCACAATGAAGATGTTGTGGTCGGAGTGATAGGCTGTGGAGGTGGAAAGTGGTGTTTGTACGTATTTTTTCGTTTAATGACAATGATGAGTATGGTAATGACTACTATTGTGCATACTAATGTTGTTGTTGTTGTGACTGAGTGAACTGTTGTAGTGGTTATTTCCAGGTTGCTAATTCTGTTGTTGGTTAGAAAGTTGAAATCCTCGAGTTTTTGAAGACTAAGTATTTCGATTGTGGAGTTTACGGAAATGTTGCTGTTTGGTAACGGGGGTATGTGGAGTTGATCCCAATATGCATCGGTATCATCGTGGTATGTTATACCATTTATTGAGACGTCACAGTTCTGGAAACGCACAAGGGCTGTGTCTTTTACTGTGAGAGTTTTGATACTGCAAGTAGAATTTATTAGTGTCTCTGGTGAGTGTATAAAAAGTATTAGGTTTTGTTCCACTTGTGTGATCGATTCCCTTTTTCCAACGTCACTAATTGGGCAATTTGCTTCTTTATTGTTTATTAAGTTTCCAATACATAACGAGTATTTGGTTTCTTCCTGTCGGATCGGTATACCGCAATAATATGTTCCTTCGATCGATGGGCAAAGTGTTTTGTGATGGTGTGTGGAATTTTCATTAAACAGTATATATGGTTCTGTTATTATTAACTTAGTTATGTTTATTGGTAAAGGAATTATGTGGTATAGAAAATAGTCTTCTTCAGAGACATTCGGTACAAGAATATTAAAAATGATATTTGTTTCATTGTAGTAGGCTTGCATGCCTAGCATTTCATAAATATTTTCGATAGATCTGACTTCAATATTTTTTTGTTTTAATTTGACTTCTATGTTTTCGAGTTCTTCCGGGCTGAGGAGGAATCTTGAAATTATATTTAGTTTTGACAGAACTACTGCCTCAGCTATGTTTGTTAAGTGGTGTGTTAGAAGGTCGATGTTGTAGTTTATCTGGTTGAGGTATTGTGTCTGTAATAGTATAGGACATTTCTTTTTCTTTTTGCAAAGGCTATAATAATTCTTGATACAATTAAAATTTTAGTTTTTATTTATTTATTTATTTATTTATTTATTTTTTTTTTTTTTTTCTTTTCCTTCTTTTTCCTTTTTTTTCTTTTTTTTTTTTATTTTTTTATGTTTTTTTTTCTTAATCTACATTTATGTAATTTCTTTTGCCCTTTAGTAAGAATGGTAAATTTGCCATCTTTTTCAACTGTTTGCTTTGAATATCTAGGCGTCAATTTGTTTCTTCTTGATTCTTTCCTGAAAACGATTTGGCCATCAGTGACGTCTTCAGGATCCTCTCTAGAATCATTCAGGTTTTCGATTCTTGTCTTTGTTGTGTCTCGGACATGTTTTTGAATTTCGGGGTATAGTTCGTCAAGGAAAGTATTTAGTTTCGTTAAATAGTCATGTTCGTTTGAAAAATTTAATGTCTTCATGAATTTGTATGGTCGTCCAAAAAATAACTCGTAGGGTGTGTGTTTGGTCGTGGAATGAATAGCGTTATTGTACGTTATCAATGTTTCAGACAGTATTTCCTCGTGTTCTGTTGAGAATCCCTTTTCCTTTCTCTTAGATAGTATTAGTCTGTATATTTCAGTAAGTGTGGAGTGTAACCTTTCTACAGGTGAATTACTGCTAGTCTGTTGGAAAGATGTAAAGTGTAATTCTATTTGGAATTGTCTGCAGAAATCTTTGAAGATGTTTGCAACGAATTCGGAGCCTTGGTCACAGACAACCATTTTGGGTATACCAAAGGAACTAATAAAATTCTTGAATGCTTTAAGAACCGTAATACTATTCCTGCAACTAAGTGTGTATCCGCAAGCAAATTTGGAACATTTGTCTATGACAGTCAGTATTTGATTATTGTTAATACTGTAGAGATCGATATGAAGTATTTCCAGGGGTTTTAATGGTGTTTCTGGAACTAAAAATTTCAGTTTTGGGGGATTCCTATCATATTTAAAGGTCTTACACTTCTCGCAATGGTTCAGTGTTTTGGTGATCTTATCTTTCATATTTAAGAAATAATATTTCCTCTTAAGGTGAGACAATGTCTCATTTATGCCTCTATGATTCGATCGTTCGTGGTAGTCGCGAATTATTTCCTCTTGTTTCTCCTCAGTCATTATGTCCTCAAGAATTTCGGTACACCTAATGAGACGGAATGTCTTAGCTTGTGAAAAATATTTGGAATAAGTCAACTGTACTATTGCAAAGATTTCATCATTCGTGTAAATAGCCGTCTGCTTATTGGGGGGAAAGTATTCCTTAAATATGTCTAGCATGATTCCTTCGTTGAACTGCTCTCTACGCAAAATTCTCCTCTGTCTATTCCTAAAAATGTTCTCTATGGTCATGGGTGACCCTGTGCGATCCCTTTCGAAAATCACCTGTAGGTTGAATTCATTTAAAGGTCTCTCTGAAATGGGAATACCGTCATTCAAATTTTCGTCCGCGCTATGAATTGTGCTTGTGTTGTTGAAAAGTTCTTGTCTATTTTCTTCCAATGGTTCATTTATCTTTACTCGACTAAGAGCATCAGCGTTCGTGTTAAGCTTCCCTTTTTTATAGACAATCTCATAGTCGTATTCCTCCAATTTTAGTCGCCATCTAATCAATTTGGAGTTTGGTTCTTTCAGGTTCATTACCCAGGTGAGGGGTCTGTGATCTGTAAAAATTTTGAACTTTCTTCCAAAAAGGTACGGGCGGAAATACTTCACTGCCCAAACTATTGCCAGTAATTCCCTTTCTATTGTCGAATAATTGCATTCGCTCTGTGAGAGGGTGCGGCTCGCGAAACAAATTGGCTTGTCTCTACCTATATTACCCTGTGACAAAACAGCTCCCAATGCAATATTGCTAGCGTCTGTTGTGAGAATGAAGGGTTTAGTAAAGTCGGGATGCTGAAGGATGGGATCGTTCATCAGTAAATTTTTACATGTCTCAAATGCCTCGCTATACTTCTGGTCTATCTGGATGGTTGCTCCCTTTTTCAGGCATTGGGTGAGTGGTTTAGTGAGTTTGGCCAAATCTTTAATAAATTTGCGATAGTAACCCACGAGTCCAAGGAATGCCTTAATTTCCGTACGTGTCTTAGGTAATGGAAAATTTTTTATGGCATCGATCTTCGCCGGATTTGGTTTTATACCTTCAGAATTTATAATGTGCCCCAGGAAGGAGATCTCCTTTCTAAGAAACTCACATTTATCCATTTGGATCTTAAAATTGGCTTCCCTAAGTCTTCTGAATACCTGCGTTATACCCTCCAGGTGTTCTTGTAGTGAAGTGGAATATATGATTATATCATCTAGGTATACAAGGCATACCTTCCCTATGAGATCTTTTAGGATATTGTCCATTACCCGTTGGAAAGTGCTTGGGGCATTTTT